>NC_084590.1:48989748-49289748 GCF_033807715.1 Cololabis saira
ACTGTCCTACTGTCCTACTGTCCTACTGTCCCTACTGTCATACTGTCATACCTGTCCCTACTGTCCTACTGTCCTACTGTCCTACTGTCATACTGTCCTACTGTCCTACTGTCCTACTGTCCTACTGTCCTACTGTCCTACTGTCCTACTGTCCTACTGTCATACTGTCTGTCCTACTGTCATACTGTCCTACTGTCCTACTGTCCTACTGTCCTACTGTCCTACTGTCATACTGTCCTACTGTCTGTCCTACTGTCCTACTGTCCTACTGTCCTACTGTCCTACTGTCCCTACTGTCCTACTGTCATACTGTCATACTGTCCTACTGTCATACTGTCCTACTGTCCTACTGTCATACTGTCCTACTGTCCTACTGTCCTACTGTCCTACTGTCCTACTGTCATACTGTCCTACTGTCCTACTGTCCTACTGTCATACTGTCCTACTGTCATACTGTCCTACTGTCATACTGTCCTACTGTCCTACTGTCCTACTGTCCTACTGTCCTACTGTCCTACTGTCCTACTGTCATACTGTCATACTGTCATACTGTCCTACTGTCATACTGTCCTACTGTCATACTGTCCTACTGTCCTACTGTCCTACTGTCATACTGTCCTACTGTCATACTGTCATACTGTCATACTGTCCTACTGTCCCTACTGTCCTACTGTCCTACTGTCCTACTGTCATACTGTCATACTGTCATACTGTCATACTGTCCATACTGTCCTACTGTCCTACTGTCCTACTGTCCTACTGTCCTACTGTCATACTGTCCTACTGTCCTACTGTCCTACTGTCCTACTGTCTGTCCTACTGTCCTACTGTCCTACTGTCCTACTGTCCTACTGTCCTACTGTCCTACTGTCCTACTGTCCTACTGTCCTACTGTCCTACTGTCCTACTGTCCTACTGTCCTACTGTCATACTGTCCTACTGTCCTACTGTCCTACTGTCCTACTGTCCCTACTGTCATACTGTCCTACTGTCCTACTGTCCTACTGTCCTACTGTCCTACTGTCATACTGTCCTACTGTCTGTCCTACTGTCCTACTGTCCTACTGTCCTACTGTCATACTGTCCTACTGTCCTACTGTCCTACTGTCCTACTGTCCTACTGTCATACTGTCCTACTGTCCTACTGTCATACTGTCCTACTGTCCTACTGTCATACTGTCATACTGTCCTACTGTCCTACTGTCCTACTGTCCTACTGTCATACTGTCCTACTGTCATACTGTCCTACTGTCCTACTGTCCTACTGTCATACTGTCATACTGTCCTACTGTCATACTGTCCTACTGTCCTACTGTCCTACTGTCCTACTGTCCTACTGTCTGTCATACTGTCATACTGTCCTACTGTCCTACTGTCTGTCCTACTGTCTGTCCTACTGTCCTACTGTCCTACTGTCCTACTGTCCTACTGTCCTACTGTCCTACTGTCCTACTGTCCTACTGTCCTACTGTCATACTGTCCTACTGTCCTACTGTCCTACTGTCATACTGTCCTACTGTCATACTGTCCTACTGTCCTACTGTCCTACTGTCCTACTGTCCTACTGTCCTACTGTCTACTGTCATACTGTCCTACTGTCATACTGTCCTACTGTCATACTGTCCTACTGTCATACTGTCCTACTGTCCTACTGTCCTACTGTCTGTCATACTGTCCTACTGTCCTACTGTCCTACTGTCCTACTGTCCTACTGTCCTACTGTCCTACTGTCCTACTGTCCTACTGTCATACTGTCCTACTGTCCTACTGTCCTACTGTCCTACTGTCCTACTGTCCTACTGTCCTACTGTCCTACTGTCCTACTGTCCTACTGTCCTACTGTCCATACTGTCCTACTGTCCTACTACTGTCCTACTGTCATACTGTCCTACTGTCATACTGTCCTACTGTCCTACTGTCCTACTGTCCTACTGTCCTACTGTCCTAGTCCTACTGTCCTACTGTCATACTGTCCTACTGTCAATACTGTCCTACTGTCATACTGTCCTACTGTCATACTGTCCTACTGTCCTACTGTCCTACTGTCTGTCATACTGTCCTACTGTCCTACTGTCCTACTGTCCTACTGTCCTACTGTCTGTCATACTGTCCTACTGTCCTACTGTCCTACTGTCCTACTGTCCTACTGTCCTACTGTCCTACTGTCCTACTGTCCTACTGTCCTACTGTCCTACTGTCCTACTGTCCTACTGTCCTACTGTCATACTGTCCTACTGTCATACTGTCCTACTGTCATACTGTCCTACTGTCATACTGTCCTACTGTCCTACTGTCCTACTGTCTGTCATACTGTCCTACTGTCCTACTGTCATACTGTCCTACTGTCCTACTGTCCTACTGTCCTACTGTCCTACTGTCATACTGTCATACTGTCCTACTGTCCTACTGTCATACTGTCCTACTGTCCCTACTGTCATACTGTCCTACTGTCCTACTGTCTGTCATACTGTCCTACTGTCCTACTGTCCTACTGTCATACTGTCCTACTGTCCTACTGTCCTACTGTCATACTGTCCTACTGTCCTACTGTCATACTGTCCTACTGTCCTACTGTCCTACTGTCCTACTGTCCTACTGTCATACTGTCCTACTGTCTGTCATACTGTCATACTGTCCTACTGTCCTACTGTCTGTCATACTGTCATACTGTCATACTGTCCTACTGTCCTACTGTCCTACTGTCATACTGTCCTACTGTCCTACTGTCCTACTGTCCTACTGTCTGTCATACTGTCATACTGTCATACTGTCATACTGTCATACTGTCCTACTGTCATACTGTCCTACTGTCCTACTGTCCTACTGTCTGTCATACTGTCATACTGTCATACTGTCATACTGTCATACTGTCCTACTGTCATACTGTCCTACTGTCCTACTGTCCTACTGTCCTACTGTCTGTCATACTGTCATACTGTCATACTGTCATACTGTCATACTGTCCTACTGTCATACTGTCCTACTGTCCTACTGTCCTACTGTCTGTCATACTGTCATACTGTCATACTGTCATACTGTCATACTGTCCTACTGTCATACTGTCCTACTGTCCTACTGTCCTACTGTCTGTCATACTGTCATACTGTCATACTGTCCTACTGTCATACTGTCCTACTGTCCTACTGTCTGTCATACTGTCATACTGTCATACTGTCATACTGTCCTACTGTCATACTGTCCTACTGTCCTACTGTCTGTCCTACTGTCCTACTGTCATACTGTCCTACTGTCCTACTGTCCTACTGTCATACTGTCATGACGTGCGTTTTTTAGTGCGTTTTTCCATTTTTTCGTGCGTTTTTGCGTTTTTTCGGCGTTTTTTCGTGCGTTGGTTCTTTCGTGCGTTTTCGACATTTCCACTTTTTTCTCAAAATTTCTACTTTTTTCTCAAAATTTCTACTTTTTTCTCAAAATTTCTACTTTTTTCTCAAAATTTCTACTTTTTTCTCAAAATTTTGACTTTTTTCTCAAAATTTTGTCTTTTTTCCTCATGTCTTACTGTCATACTGTCCTACTAATAATATAATACATTGTATATATAATAATATTATTAATTCATTCCTTATTAATCTTTGAGTTGTGATGTTTAATATTAATGTATTTTAAGTTTAATATTAATGTATTTCAAGTTTAATATTAATGTATTTTAAGTTTAATATTAGTTGTATTTTAAGTTTAATATTATTTCATTTTAAGATTAATATTAATGTATTTTAAGTTTAATATTAATGTATTTCAAGTTTAATATTAATTGTATTTCAAGTTTAATATTATTTTATTTTAAGATTAATATTAATGTATTTAAGTTTAATATTAATGTATTTTAAGTTAAATATTAATTGTATTTTAAGTTTAATATTATTTTATTTTAAGATTAATATTAATGTATTTTAAGTTTAATATTAATGTATTTCAAGTTTAATATTAATTGTATTTCAAGTTTAATATTATTTTATTTTAAGATTAATATTAATGTATTTAAGTTTAATATTAATGTATTTTAAGTGGATATTAATGTATTTTAAGTTAAATATTAATGTATATTAAGTTTAATATGAATTGTATTTTAAGTGGATATTAATGTAATTTAAGTTTAATATTAATGTATTTAAGTTTAATATTAATGTATTTTAAGTTTAATATTAATGTATTTAAGTTTAATATTAATGTATTTTAAGTTTAATATTAATGTATTTAAGTTTAATATTTATGTATTTTAAGTTTAATATTAATGTATTTTAAGTTTAATATTAATGTATTTAAGTTTAATATTAATGTATTTTAAGTTTAATATTAATGTATTTTAAGTTTAATATTAATGTATTTTAGGTTTAATATTAATGTATTTAAGTTTAATATTAATGTATTTTAGGTTTAATATTAATGTATTTTAAGTGGATATTAATCTTTGACCAAGGCCCCTGAATCTCACACTCAGAAGGCACGCCGGTACTGCAACAGAAAATTCCATCCCGGCCGGAGGAGAAGAACGTGGACCACGTCCTCCTCCTCATCTCGTCAGTGTGTTTTTAGTCAATGTCAGTAGCCTATAGCATATTATCAAATTGTTCGAAAAAACAAAGAAACAGGCCTCAGGTGGCACGGCCTGCGCCCCTTCTTTGATGAGTGCCTGAAGGGCAGGCAGGGCGGCCCCGGACGTGCTGGTGGTCTGCGGGTCCAACCACCTCGGCCAGAAAAAGGCGGTCCAGCTGGTGGCCGAGATTAAAACGGACCTGCAGGACCTCCACCGGGAATACCCGCGGACCCTGGTCTGGTCGGACATCATGGAGAGGCGCAGGTGGAGGTGGCCCGGCCGGCCAGGGTCAACAAGGCCAGGAAGTGGGTGAACAGTGTGGGCGGGGCTTTTGTTCATGGGTTGGGTGTAGGGCTGGGCGATATGGACCAAAAGTCATATCTCAATATTTTCTAGCTGAATGGCGATACTCGATATATATCCATATTTTTTCTGTGCCATAATTGGGGTTTCCCCCAAAGCATTATAGCATAGCATCTCTGTTAGCATCTCTGTTAGCATCTCTCTTAGCATCTCTGTTAGCTTCATTTTTTTCTGAGGCAAACCCTTAAAAAAACAGTCAGTTTTAATACAAAGCCTCGTGCCAAATGTCACACAGGTTCCTTTATTAACAGAGGTCTGCACAATATCAACATGTATAAAACAAATGAAATAAAAATAAACTGCCTGCATATATAGAATAAAAATGCTTCTTGAATAAAATAAAACAAATATCCCTTTCCTGCATAACAATTAAATTAAAATACACTGTGTAATTAATAGAATGTAGACAGTAACAGGCAGACTTTTCCACTGAGGTTGACAGTTGTGCAAATAAAGAAACATTTGTGCAAATCTCAAATAAAACATTCAAGTCAATTTGTCACAAAATAAGCTATATCAAAATTATATATATTTTTTTTTTAAATCGATATAAACGATATTGTCTCGTACCATATCGCGTTTGAAAATATATCAATATATATTAAATTCTCGATATATCGCCCAGCCCTAGTTGGGTGGGTTTTCTGTCGGCCATCCTCAAATTAAATTCAAAACTCCTGGTCTATTTGTGCGTGATGGAGTTCATTTTTCCACTCTGGGAAATGATATTTTTTCAAATGACATTTTTCAAGCCCTTAAAACCCACTATCAGGTATAGACCAGGGTAAGTGAGGGTGGCCTTTTTTGTTTGCTTTAACGTCTTGCTTTTTGGTTGTGGTTTTATTTTATTTTATTTTTTTGATCACACTGTTCACCCCAAGTTCTGTTGTTTTAATTTTGTTGTGTTTCGTGTCAACCAGTCTTGTAAATAGTTTTTTGTTGTATATAGTTGACCTTTTGTGGTTTGTGACCTTCAAGCATTAAAGAAATGCTCATCAATGAGTTGTTTGTGTTGATATTTATAGAGAAAAGAATGACTATGTAGATATGCTTTTAAGAAACACTTGCAAGCGGTCTCTTAATTTTTTTTTCCATGACTGCAGATCACTAGCGTAGCCAGAAAAAAGACATTGGGTGTGCCACATTTATTACACCTCCACAAACATTAAAAAGAATGTATCTCTCCATTCCAACATGTTGTGTGCGTTCTAAACATTCTAAACATTCACACATGCTCAAATAAATCAATGACAAAGTCGTAAAAAAACACTTTTGCTTGTCTGGTTAGCGCACTCATGTGGTCTACTAAGAGTAATGCGCTACAAACTGCAGTCGTTAAATAAGGCTTTTGCGCATAATCGTTTCCGCCATGGAGAGTGTGCAGAATAAAAATGTGATCCAAGTCCGACACATTAATAGAGAGAGGGACAAATAAACATATTGTGGCACTACAACAGGAAATATGGGAGATTATCTGAGCACGTAAGAATGTGGTTTGTAGAACAAGAAGAGAAGAGATGAAGTGAAGAGAAGATGGGGAGATACAGGCCTATGCAGCAAAGAACAAAACAAGAGTTTAGTTTATAATAAAACCTCAGTAAACGAGGGGGAGCTGCTCTGATCAGTGTTGAGCAGCAGCTGAGCAGGAAACCTGACCAGAGGGATCACACACTCGGGTCTAAACGCCCTGATGGATGATGGATGGATGGATGGATGGATGGATGGATGGATTTTATCTAAGAAAAGTTCTGATCGAATTTTTTTGTTTCCTTCCAGAATCAATAATCAGTATTACTTTATTGATTTTGTATTAATTACACTCATTTGGAACAAGTGAACTGATTAGTTTAAGTAATTTGAGATGATATTTATGGTGATTCATACATAAACTCAGTTGGACTTTAATTGAATGAATGGAGGGATGGATGATGGATGGATGGATGATGGATGGATGGATGATGGATGGAGGGATGGAGGGTCTTCTCCACGGCGGCTCCTCCGCGGTCTCCCTCCCCGCCCACCAGCGGCTCCTCCCCGGCTCCTCTCCGGCTCCTCCTCGGCTCCTCCTCGGTCTCCCTCCCCGGTCTCCCTCACTGCCCACCAGCGGCTCCTCCGCGGTCTCCCTCCCCGGCCCTCCAGCGCCCTCCAGCGGCCCGCAGAAACTTTCTCCGCCGCCACTTACTTCCTGTTTGGTCCGGAGCGGATCCTCCCGAGCCGCCGGTGTCGGTCCGGTCCTCCCGCCGGTGTCTCCTGGTGTCCGTCCCCGGATAGGAGTCACCCTCCTCGGCCTCCCCCGGTCTCTCCTCCGGCTCCAGTCCGAGCACCGGGAGGAGCTGCGCTCTTTGGCCGGCCGCGGCGCACCGCAGCCCGGCTGAGCTCCGCCGGAGCAGCCGGTGTCTGTCTGGTTCTCCTGCCGGTCGTCCTGATGGATTTTACCTAAACCCCGGACCGCGGAGCCCCGTGGAGCCCCGGTGATGCCCCCTGATGCCCCCTGGGGGCTCGGACGGATCCCCGTGTCCCTTGTTCCGGTAACCAGGTCGGTGAACCTCGTTAAAGTCGCCCGGGTTTGACCTCTAAGTGGCCCGGAGCTCCGCCGCTCCGCTCCGGCCTGGAACCGGCCCCCGCTCCGCTGCTCTGGCCGGTAAAAGCTGTTTTTTGGGTGTTTAAACACTTTAGCGGGTTTCTGGTCTTACAGATCCACAAAAGTTTCTTAAATGGACTTTAAACAAACAAAAATAAACACTTTCAGAATCTGAAATTGTTTCAGTTTTCCGACCAGCAGGGGCGGTTCTGGGTTTCTGAAGTGCTGTAATATTTTTATAATGTAATAATAGGTATATATTTTCTTTGATAAAGTAAATCTTGCTGTTATATTTTTTAATTTTTATTTTGTATTTGAGTAAAATTGAAATAGAAACAAGGAACTCATACGCTTTTACTTCTTCCTACTCCCTTTCAGGCATGAAGGTTTATTTCCTTTTGACTTTGTTTAATGACTGTTTATTTGTAGCCTCTTTCTGATGTTTTGTGTAATTGTTTTCTTTTTTTTATAATTATTTAATGCTCGAAATAAAGATTTCAATTCAAATTAAAAAAAAATCAACCTTTTCAAGGCTCCTTTGGGGCCCCCAGTTATTAAGATTTTTAGATTTTTAGTTGAAATTACTTATACTTAACTCACGAAAAACAAACTACCATATTTTCTGGACTATAAGCCGCTACTTTTTTCATAGGTTTTCAACCATGTGGCTTATACAAAGGTGCAGCTATTCTGTGGATTTTTCTTTCACCGCTCGGGGCGCTCTAACCGGAATTAGAATCAAAACTAAGACAAAATAAATGCAAAGAAGAATACGCTACTTCTTCTTTAGCAGATAGAAGTATGTAGAAGCAGATTTCAAACAGATAAATAAATACCGGTTATTTTCTCTTGGTTCTGTCCCGTTTTAATCACCAAAGTTGCTGCCGTGTTAAAAGACACTGTTAGGAAAGATCTATTTAGGTACAAACATGTACATCATTTACAGTTCAAAATTCTTCTGTACATGTAGTAAATATCTAATCTAACAACATAAATATCTGTGGGTTGCATATCTTTTTTTTTTTTAAATAGAGCGGATGCGGCTTGTATATCTTTTTTAAATGATTTTTTAAAAAATAGAGTGGATGCGGCTTATGCAGGTGCGGCTTATAGTCCAGAAAATACGGTACTTACTTAACTCACGAAAAACAAACTAGTTATTATAAACTGGCTCAAATATGAAAAGAAAATAGTAGATTTGCAAGAAAAAAATAGGGAAAAATACGAAAGTCAAAAGTTTCCGAGACAGAAACTAACTTCACAAAATTGTTGATTTATTTTGCTGATTTAAATTATGATTTTATAAACCTGCAGATTAATAAGAAAATCGGCACCTGCAACCGACTCCTCCTTCAACCGACTGCACCATCAACCGATTGCACCTTCAACCTTCAACCGACTGCTCCTTCAACCTTCAACCTTCAACCGGTTCTGGTTCCGGTCATGGAGCTCCCCCAGACTCCCACCTCGCTGTGCTGCTGCCGTAAGTCCATCCCCGGTTCGGGCCCCCCAGGGGCCCCTAACCGGCTCTCGGGGAACCAGAACCGGCCCCAGGGGGGCCCCCCGGGGCCCCGGTCCCCCCCCCTGGAGGACGTGGCCTCGGCCTCCAACTTCCGGGCCTTCCGGCTGCTCCACTTCCACCTGGACCTGCGGCTGAACTTCGCGGTGAAGGAGATGAGCGGCTGGCTGGTCCTGGACCTGGTCCCGGTTCAGCCGGGGGTCCAAACGCTGGTCCTGGACTCGCACCCGTCCCTGCTGGTCCGCTCCATCGACTGCAAGGTCCCCGGGACCGGTACCGGGACCGGGCTGGAGGAACCCGTCTCCCTCACCTACCGGGTCGACCCCTTCACCGACTACGGCTCTGCCCTCAGCATCAGCCTCCCGCCGGCGGTCCGGACCGGCCGGATGATCCGGGTCACGGTCCGCTACACTACCACCGATGGCCCCGCGGTAAGAACCGGGCCCTCATGTGGAACAGTACCGTTGTAGACTGGTTCTGGTTGTGAGGTTAATCAACCTTTTTGAGTACATTTGTCTTTATGAAACTACCAGAATCAGAATCAGTCAGCTTGGAGAGCTAACTGTTTGTTCACATGCTTATCACATGTTAAAAGATTAGGGCAGCCCTTCCTGTGTTCCGTCAGGGTTTTGGGCTGTCCCACAAATACCTCATTGTCTTTAAAGGTTAGCTAAGGGTTAGTTGACCATCTGGTGACACAAGACCCCCTTGACCATTTGAGTTTTTTAAAAGGATGTCTGTTGCTCTGCACACCACAGATAAGTTGCTTATTAACTGAAAAGTCATAGGTGTGACCTTTTTAACCATCATCTGATACCATGTCTGTTCTCCATCTGTTCATTGTCCATTATCTATACACTGACAGTCCTTATATGGTCATTTCCTGTTTCCCATTCTCAAATAAAAGCGTCCTGCAGAAGCAGCATGTTGGGAGAAGAGCTTGGGGGTTTCTGTGAGGGCCAGTGTGCCCTGCACTCCTCAGCTCTCTTCCCCAGACTTCTGCAGAAGGCCTGAAAAATCATTCCACAGTCTCTGTGTCTTTCCTAAGTTATGAATTTATGTTATGATTTAGGAACCTAACACTGGTTCTGGTTCTGGACCAACTCCAACTCTGATTTTCGGTGGTTCTGACCTGGATTTAGACCTGGTTCCATACGGGGTCTGGACTGATTTCAGGGACTAGTTTAGACCCGGTCTAGACCTGGTCTTGGACTGACCCCCTTCTCTCCGTCCCCAGGTCTGGTGGCTGGACCCGGACCTGACCTGTGGACGGTCTCGTCCGCTGGTCTTCACTCAGGGACACTCGGTCTGCAACCGATCCTTCTTCCCCTGTTTCGACACGCCGGCGGTGAAGAGCAGCTACAGCGCCTCGGTCCGGGTGAGTCCAGGTCCTGGTCCTGGTCCTGGTCCTGGTCCTGGTCCCCCCAGGTTCCCCTGAACCCTAATCCGGTCTCTCTGGTCTCTCTGGTCCCCCTGAACCCTAACCCGGTCTCTCTGGCCCCCCCTGCAGGTCCCCGACGGCGTGACGGTCCTCATGAGCGCCTCCCGGACCTCCTACTCCCAGCCGGACCGGGTCTTCCAGTTCTCCATGGAGTTCCCGGTCCCGTCCTACCTGGTGGCCCTGGTGGCCGGAGACCTGGACCACGTGGACCTGGGACCCAGGTCCGTCTCCGCCGCCGCACCTTCACTGATACCAGGAAACACTGACGGAAACATCCGGAAACAGTGTAGAAGCTGAAAACTGGAAAAGTCGAAATGTTGAGAAAAAAGTAAAAATTTTGTGAATAAAGTTGAAATGTTGAGAAGAAAGGCCAAATTTCAACTTTATTCTCGAAATTTTTACTTTTTTCTCAACATTTCGACTTTATTCTTGAAATTGTATTTCAACATTAATCTCGACATTTCAACTTTTTTCCTGAAGTACATAATGAAAAAAAATCTTCCTCGTCTCAAATATTTTTTCTGCTCATGGCCCTGATTCTCTCCCGTAGTTAATCCTGCCAGAAACACAACTTTTTCTTTGTAATGTAAATGTAACTGAGAGTAAACATTAATCAGGAGCCTTTCCAGTGATGTTTTTTTCATTTTTTTTTTGTATTTTCCCTTATAAATATCAACAGTCACGTTCCATTACACACCTAAATGTGTACTAGTCTGTGCATATCAATAAATATATGTGCAATGATGCGTGTGTTTGTTGTTCAATACAACTGATCAGACCAAGCGCAGACACAAGCTGCTCTGATCCAGACGGGTGGAGTTGGAACAAACTGTCACACAATGTCGAGAGAACAAGACAGATTCAGGAAATTTCCATCAGGGGATGAAAAAAGAAAAAAACGAAAGAAAATGGAAGAGTTTAATGCCTCTCTGAAAGGCTTGTTTGATAAATTTGTTACAAAAATCACTGATCCGACCGGGTCTCAAGCAGCCGTGGGGCCCCGCGTCGAGGTAAGAGATGATGATGAGGCAGGGGAAGGTATCCAGTATTTTGCTAATTGGAGAGTTAAAATTGCGCATATAGACACCCGATCCGACCCGAAAAACACAAAAATTTTGCGCCCCCCCTAGCAATTTCGCACAGACGGCTCTGTATACATATATACATATATACACTTATATACACTGACTTTTCCTGGCGTTGTTCTGCAGGAGCCGGGTGTGGGCCGAGCCCTGCCTGCTGCCCTGCGCCGTGAAGAACCTGGGCGGCAGCGTGGAGCGCTGGCTGGCCGTGGCCGAGGAAATGTTCGGCCCGTACCTGTGGGGCAGGTGAGCCAGCGGCACGCCAGCAAAACTTTATTTAAACCGTGGGCGTCGACGCTAGCAGCACACCAGCAAAGCTTTATTTAAACGGTGTTGGTCGACGCTGACGGTGCTCCTCCTGCAGGTGCGACCTCGTGTTCCTGCCGCCCTCCTTCCCCATCGTGGCCATGGAGAATCCCTGCCTCACCTTCATCATCGCCTCCATCCTGGAGAGCAGCGACTTCCTGCTCATCGACGTGGTGCACGAGATCAGCCACGGCTGGTTCGGCAACGCCGTCACCAACGCCACCTGGGAGGAGATGTGGCTGAGTGAGGGGTTGGCAACGTACGCCCAGCGGAGGGTCACCAGCCAGGCCTGCGGTGAGAACTAGTTAACTAACACTAACTAGAGGTTTACTAAAACCAACTAGAGGTTTACTAAACACTAACTAGAGGTTAAACACTAACTAGAGGTTTACTAACACTAACTAGAGGTTAACTAAACACTAACTAGAGGTTTACTAACACTAACTAGAGGTTAAACACTAACTAGAGGTTTACTAACACTAACTAGAGGTTTACTAAACACTAACTAGAGGTTAAACACTAACTAGAGGTTTACTAAACACTAACTAGAGGTTTACTAACACTAACTAGAGGTTAAACACTAACTAGAGGTTTAATAACACCAACTAGAGGTTTACTAAACACTAACTAGAGGTTTACTAACACTAACTAGAGGTTTACTAACATTAACTAGAGGTTAAACACTAACTAGAGGTTTACTAACACTAACTAGAGGTTTACTAACATTAACTAGAGGTTAAACACTAACTAGAGGTTTACTAACACTAACTAGAGGTTAACTAAACACTAACTAGAGGTTTACTAACACCAACTAGAGGTTTACTAACACCAACTAGAGGTTTACTAAACACTAACTACAGGTTTACTAACACTAACTAGAGGTTTACTAACATTAACTAGAGGTTAAACACTAACTAGAGGTTTACTAACACTAACTAGAGGTTAACTAAACACTAACTAGAGGTTTACTAACACTAACTAGAGGTTTACTAACACCAACTAGAGG
The DNA here is from genome assembly GCF_033807715.1 of Cololabis saira. Taxonomy (NCBI): domain Eukaryota; kingdom Metazoa; phylum Chordata; class Actinopteri; order Beloniformes; family Belonidae; genus Cololabis; species Cololabis saira. Next base: position 49,002,602 of record NC_084590.1, read on the forward strand.
TTTACTAACACCAACTAGAGGTTTACTAAACACTAACTACAGGTTTACTAACACTAACTAGAGGTTTACTAACACTAACTATAGGTTTACTAACAGTAACTAGAGGTTTACTAAACACTAACTAGAGGTTTACTAAACACTAACTAGAGGTTTACTAAACACTAACTAGAGGTTTACTAACACTAACTAGAGGTTTACTAACATTAACTAGATGTTTACTAACACTAACTAGAGGTTTACTAACACTAACTAGAGGTTTACTAACACTAACTAGAGGTTTACTAACACTAACTAGGGGTTTACTAACACTAACTAGAGGTTTACTAACACTAACTAGAGGTTTATTAACACTAACTAGAGGTTTACTAAACACTAACTAGAGGTTTACTAACACTAACTAGAGGTTTACTAAACACTAACTAGAGGTTTACTAAACACTAACTAGAGGTTTACTAAACACTAACTAGAGGTTAACTAACACTAACTAGAGGTTTACTAAACGCTAACTAGAGGTTTACTAACACTAACTAGAGGTTAAACACTAACTAAAGGTTTTACTAAACACTAACTAGAGGTTTACTAAACACTAACTAGAGGTTTACTAACACTAACTAGAGGTTTACTAAACACTAACTAGAGGTTAAACACTAACTAGAGGTTTACTAACACTAACTAGAGGTTTACTAACACTAACTAGGGGTTTACTAAACACTAACTAGATGTTTACTAACACTAACTAGAGGATTACTAAACACTAACTAGAGGTTTACTAACACTAACTAGAGGTTTACTAACACTAACTAGAGGCTTACTAACACTAACTAGAGGTTTACTAACACTAACTAGAGGTTTACTAAACACTAACTAGAGGTTAACTAACACTAACTAGAGGTTTACTAACACTAACTAGAGGTTTACTAACACTAACTAGGGGTTTACTAAACACTAACTAGATGTTTACTAACACTAACTAGAGGCTTACTAACACTAACTAGAGGTTTACTAACACTAACTAGTGGTTTACTAACATTAACTAGATGTTTACTAAACACTAACTAGAGGTTTACTAACACTAATTAGAGGTTTACTAACACTAACTAGAGGTTTACTAACACTAACTAGAGGTTAACTAGCACTAACTAGAGGTTTACTAACACTAACTAGAGGTTTACTAACACTAACTAGAGGTTTACTAACACTAAATAGAGGTTAACTAGCACTAACTAGAGGTTAACTAACACTAAGGTTTACTAACACTAACTAGAGGTTTACTAACACTAATTAGAGGTTTACTAACACTAACTAGAGGTTTACTAACACTAACTAGAGGTTTACTAACACTAACTAGAGGTTAACTAGCACTAACTAGAGGTTAACTAACACTAAGGTTAACTAGCACTAACTAGAGGTTAACTAACACTAACTAGAGGTTTGCTAACACTAACTAGAGGTTTACTGACACTAACTAGAGGTTTACTAAACACTAACTAGATGTTTACTAAACACTAACTAGAGGTTTACTAACACTAACTAGAGGTTTACTAACACTAACTAGAGGTTTACTAAACACTAACTAGAGGTTTACTAACATTAACTAGAGGTTTACTAACACTAACTAGAGGTTTACTAACACTAACTAGAGGTTTACTAAACACTAACTAGAGGTTTACTAAACACTAACTACAGGTTTACTAATACTAACTAGAGGTTTACTAACACTAACTAGAGGTTTACTAAACACTAACTAGAGGTTTACTAACACTAACTAGAGGTTTACTAAACACTAACTAGAGGTTTACTAACACTAACTAGAGGTTTACTAGGACTAACTACAGGTTAACGAGCACCGGACGTGTTTGTAGTCCAGTTGGTCGACCCGCCTACTTTAGTTGGTATAACGGAGTATCGTCTGCATAGAGGGGCTGCCTTATGATATAGCTACTGTACATACTACTAGTTATACCAGAAATATTGATACAACCATTATTATTGTCCTTATGGTTGTTGTTGCTGTAGATGTCCCTCTCTGTGTATAAGTACTATTACAAGTACAAGTACACAGATATATATATATATATATATATATATATATATATATATATATATGTATATTTATAATATTTGACCTTTACCTGCAGGTGAGGCGTTCACCTGCCTGGAGACGGTGGTGCGTCTGGACGCCCTGCACCGACAGCTGCGTCTCCTAGGAGAAGACAACCCCGTCAGCAAGCTGCAGGTCAAGTTTGAACCAGGTAACCGCGGTAACCAGGTGTACATAGTTGTACAGGTGGTTGTACAGGTGTACATGGTTGTACAGGTGTGCATGGTTGTACAGGTGTGCATGGTTGTACAGGTGTACATGGTTGTACAGCTGGTTGTACAAGTGTACATGGTTGTACAGGTGTACATGGTTGTACAGCTGGTTGTACAAGTGTACATGGTTGTACAGGTATGCATGGTGCTACAGGTGTACATGGTTGTACAGTTGGTTGTACAGGTGTACATGGTTGTACAGCTGGTTGTACAAGTGTACATGGTTGTACAGGTATGCATGGTGCTACAGGTGTACATGGTTGTACAGCTGGTTGTACAGGTGTACATGGTTGTACAGGTGTGCATGGTTGTACAGGTGGTTGTACAGGTGTGCATGGTTGTACAGGTGTACATGGTTGTACAGGTGTGTGGTTCTGTCTCCAGGTGTGAACCCCAGCTCTCTGATGAACCTCTTCACCTACGAGAAGGGATTTTGCTTCGTCTCCTACCTGTCGGAGCTCTGTGGAGACGTCAAGCGCTTCGATCAATTCCTCAGGGTACGAGCACGCTACGCTAGCACGCTACGATAGCACCGACGACACTAGAACCCACACTCACAGTATGTGTGTGTGTGTGTGTGTGCGTGTATATATGTGTGTGTGTGTTTGTGTGTATATGTGTATATATATATATATATATATGTGTGTGTGTGTGTGTGTGTGTGTGTGTGTGTGTGTGTGTGTATGTGTGTGTGTGTGTGTACTACACCTCAGCACAGAAAACAACAACTTCGCTCAGAGCTGCTCCTCAGCCAATGTCCTTGATGTTATCAGACGGCTCGGTCAGTTCTGAAACAGTCCACAGATGTTCCTGAGAGGGGAGGGTTAATGGGGGCAGAGCCACTTGTTTACATTCCAGATTGTGACTGGAGCGGTCCTCCAAACCGCTCTGTCAAGGTCAGATTATAGAATCAACAATTGTATTAAAGAACAGACAGACTCAGTAATTTTCCGTCTGCCTTCAGTCTCTGGTTCATCAATTGTGACTCCAAAAAGACGAATTTGTGATCAATTCCCGCCAAGCCGAGTTTCCAGTTTCTCCAAGGTTTTCTCCATCTTGCCAATGAGCTCAAAGACCGCCGCCAGCCTGCGATTCTGTTCAAGAATCGCATCCAGCTTGCGGCTTTGCTCTCTCAGCGTTAAAGTTTGAGTGTTGGTCGCTACGCTTATCCCCTCAGCAACGTCGGGCAGCTCAGAAAGGGCCAGAATGGCTTTCGACGACTTACGCGTTTCTCGATATACGAGGAATCGCCCCACTCCAATTAGAAGAAATCCTGCTATCATTAATCCAATTGTGAAGCATCTTCAACGTCCTCGACAGACAGGATCACCAAACACAACGGCTTCCAATGTTTCCAGGAATCCATTGTGTATCCAGCAAAACATGTCCCATCGGGGCAGGAGGGCTCCCTTACCCCCTGACTTGTCGTCGCAAAAATGTGGTCAATTGTGCTGAGGGACCAGTTAATCAATTCCATGATTGTAGAGTTTCGGAGGAGTGAAAAAGAGAGACTCTGAAGACGAGACAGGACAAAAGCAGTAGCAGGGCAGATAAGAAGGGAGAGGAGCAGAAAAGCGTCCGCCTTCACCGAGAGCCGGAAGAAGTATTTATATGTATGTGTGTGTGTGTGTGTGTGTGTGTGTGTGTGTGTGTGTGTGTGTGTGTGTGTATTTATATATGTGTGTGTGTGTTTTTCCAGGACTACATCCAGGAGTTTAAGTTCCAGAGTGTTGTATCTCAGGATTTCATCAGCTACTTCCTGCGTTACTTCCCGGAGCTGCAGGAGGCCGCCGTGGCTGAGAGGGAAGGTAGGTGGCCCCGCCCCCTAGTCCCTGGCCCCGCCCCTAGTCCCTGGCTCTGCCCCCTAGTCCCTGGCTCTGGCCCTGGTCATGGCCCCGCCCCTAGTCCCTGGCTCTGCCCCCTAGTCCCTGGCTCTGGCCCTGGTCATGGCCCTGCCCCCTAGTCCCTGGCCCCTCCCCCTCAGTGACATCACTTCCTGTTTCCAGGGCTGGAGTTTGAGCGCTGGCCAGAGACGTTCTATGAACGAAACAGCCCACTACGGTCGGTTTCCTGTATCTGTCACGTGACTGCCACGCCCCTTTAGGAGACTAAGGCTACGTTCACACTGCAGTCCTTAATGCTCAATTCCGATTTTTTCCCATATCCGATTTTTTTGTGTGGCTGTTCACATTATCTTTTAAAATGTGTCCTATATCCGACTCGAGTGTGAACGCATCGCGGCCCTGAACTGACCCGCATGCGCAGAGGCGTGTGATGATGACAATGATGGATTTGCATCCAACAGGTGCCTGTGAACTGCCAATTATCCATCAAGCTCCACAATTATCATGTTAACATTAAATCAGATAGATTTGTCAAGGACGTTTCTCTTGCATCTTTATCATTGTGCGGGCATGAATTCTCAGAGTTTTGCGGGAGCGGGCGGGAGTGGATGTAAACACTGCGGGCGCAAATGCAGCGGGAGCGGGCGGGAGCGGGATGAAGAAAACAGTCCCGCTATAGCAGGGCTCTAGCTCCGCTCCCCGGAGTGTCAGCTCTGCTCTCCGGCGTTCAGCTGGGTTTATCACCTAACACACGGTCCAGCTCGCTGTAAAACGGGCAGGTTATGCGACCACGACCGCTTCACTGATTTGAATCCTTAGCTTCTTTATTTAGTAATGCTTAAATTCAGCGGGTTGTCTCGTCTGATCTGAGGTCGTAGGTGAAAAAGGTGAGCGCGGAGGAGAGGAGGAGAGGCGGAGGCGGAGGCGGAGGCGGAGGCGGCCCGGAGGGACCCCCGCCGTCTCCCGGGTCTCTCCCCCGCGGCTCGGGGCTCTGCGTGTGACGTCAAAGTCGCATTAATTCCGACCTGGCTGTTCACACTGCGGTCGCATTGCAAAACATCAGACCTGTATCCGATTTAGAACCACATATGGAAGCGACCTGAATCTGATTTGAAAAGATCAGATTCCATGTGACTTGTGCTGTTCACACTGTCATAAACAAATCGGATCTGAGTCACATATGAGCAAAAAATCGGATTTGGGTCACTTGGGAGCTGCAGTGTGAACGTAGCCTAACAGCAGGTCCTGAGTCTATAATATAAACACTTTAACATATATCCACTATAACTGTACTCTACTGTTTAGACTCGTTTACACACTGGTCGTTGGTCTACTGTTTTTATTCTTTGTACTGAGTTTCGTGTTGTGTTGTGGTATTATGTGTTTCTGTCTTTGTTTTTTCTTATTCCTTGTACTGATTTTCGTGTTGTGTTGTGGTATTATGTGTTTCTGTCTTTGTTTTTTCTGATTCGTTTATGTTCATGTTACCATCAACCTGCCAGGGGACTACAGATGGAAATTAGCCTGAGGCTATAATCTGGCATATTTACATGTAAATGTTCATTAATATGCACTGTCCCATTTTAAATAAATAAATAAAAATAAAATATTGAGTCCTATGGGAAAAGTGAACGTGAGCACAGATTATTACCAATTCCTTCGCCCCATAGTAACCTAAGTAAATATGGGACCCATTTTTCAAAAGCCACGAACCTTCTGAACATTCTGACACCAAAATTGACATTTTCAGACCGACAGATTAGGAGAAAATGAACTTTGTTTGATACCTGTCCCACTTAGGAGACAGGAAGTGTATACCATTTCATACCATTGGCAGAAACGGTAATGCGCTATCTTCTGTATAGAGGATCTTTGGCGCTGGCTCAGCGGCTCTGGCCCTTCCCCCTCCCCCTCAGTGACATCACTTCCTGTTTCCAGGGCTGGAGTTTGAGCGCTGGCTCAGCGGTTCTGGGCCGCCCCCCTTCGAGCCGGACCTGTCTGCCGGCCAGTCCCTGATCCAGCCGGTCCAGGACCTGTGTGACCTCTGGACGACCTCTGACCCCCCCGACCCCAGCAGGCTCCGCCCCTTCGACCTCTCGGCCTGGAACACCTTCCAGGTGGTTCTGTTCCTGGACCGGATGCTGGACCGGAGCCCGCTGCCCCCCGGTAGGTACAGAGTACTAACTAGTACTACAGAGTACTAACTAGTACTACAGAGCACTAACTAGTACTACAGAGTACTAACTAGTACTGCAGAGTACTAACTAGTACTACAGAGCACTAACTAGTACTACAGAGTACTAACTAGTACTACAGAGTACTACCTGGTACTACCGAGTACTACTGAGTACTGCTACTGAGTACTATAGAGTACTACTGTATATAAAACCAAGTCATTACTGACTACTGCTGAACAATACTCAGCCTCTAGTTAGTGTTAGTAAACCTCTAATTAATTAGTAAACCTCTAGTTAGTGCCGGTTAACCTCTAGTTAGTGTTTAGTAAACCTCTAGTTAGTGTTTCACCTCTAGTTAGTGTAAGTAAACCTCTAGTTAGTGCTAGTAAACCTCTAGTTAGTGTTTAGTAAACCTCTAGTTAGTGCTGGTTAACCTCTAGTTAGTGTTAGTAAACCTCTAGTTAGTGCTGGTTAACCTCTAGTTAGTGTTAGTAAACCTCTAGTTAGTGCCGGTTAACCTCTAGTTAGTGTTTAGTAAACCTCTAGTTAGTGTTAGTAAACCTCTAGTTAGTGCCGGTTAACCTCTAGTTAGTGTTTAGTAAACCTAGTTAGTGCTGGTTAACCTCTAGTTAGTGTTTAGTAAACCTCTAGTTAGTGTTTCACCTCTAGTTAGTGTAAGTAAACCTCTAGTTAGTGCTAGTAAACCTCTAGTTAGTGTTTAGTAAACCTCTAGTTAGTGCTGGTTAACCTCTAGTTAGTGTTAGTAAACCTCTAGTTAGTGCCGGTTAACCTCTAGTTAGTGTTTAGTAAACCTCTAGTTAGTGATAGTAAACCTCTAGTTAGTGTTTATTAAACCTCTAGTTAGTGTTTAGTAAACCTCTAGTTAGTGTTTATTAAACCTCTAGTTAGTGTTTAGTAAACCTCTAGTTAGTGTTTAGTAAACCTCTAGTTAGTGCTGGTTAACCTCTAGTTAGTGTTAGTAAACCTCTAGTTAGTGTTTAGTAAACCTCTAGTTAGTGCTGGTTAACCTCTAGTTAGTGTTTAGTAAACCTCTAGTTAGTGCTGGTTAACCTCTAGTTAGTGTTAGTAAACCTCTAGTTAGTGCTGGTTAATCTCTAGTTAGTGTAAGTAAACCTCTAGTTAGTGTTTAGTTAACCTCTAGTTAGTGTAAGTAAACCTCTAGTTAGTGCTAGTTAACATCTAGTTAGTGCTAGTTAACCTCTAGTTAGTGCTAGTTAACCTCTAGTTAGTGCTAGTTAACCTCTAGTTAGTGCTAGTAAACATCTAGTTAGTGCTAATCAACCTCTAGTTAGCATCTAGTTAGTTAGTTAGCCTATAGTTAGTGCTAGTTAACCTCTAGCTATTACTAGTTAATCTCTAGTTAGTGCTAGTAAACCTGTAGTTAGTGATAGTTAACTTCTATTTGGTGCTAGTTGACCTATAGTTGGTGCTAGTTAACCTCTAGTTAGGGCTACTTTACCTCTAGTTAGTACTAGTTAACCTCTAGTTAACCTCTAGTTAGTTCTAGTAAACCTTTAGTTGGTGATAGTTAACCTCTAGTTAATGCTAGTTAACCTCTAGTTAGTGCTACTTTACCTCTAGTTAGTACTAGTTAACCTCTAGTTAGTGCTAGTAAACCTTTAGTTGGAGGGAGTTAGGGCTAGTTACCCTCTAGTTAGTGTTAGTTAACCTCTAGTTGGTGCTAATTAACCTCTAGTTAGTGCTAGTAAACCTGTAGTTGGTGCTAGTTAACCTTTAGTTAGGGCTAGTTAACCTCTAGTTAGTGCTACTTTACCTCTAGTTAGTATTAGTTAACCTCTAGTTAGTGCTACTTAACCTCTAGTTAGTACTAGTTAACCTCTAGTTAATGCTAGTTAACCTCTAGTTAATGCTAGTTAACCTCTAGTTAGTGCTACTTAACCTCTAGTTAGTACTAGTTAACCTCTAGTTGGTGCTAGTTAACCTCTAGTTAGGGCTAATTACCCTCTAGTTAGTTAACCTCTAGTTGGTGCTAGTTAACCTCTAGTTTGTGCTAATTAACCTCTAGTTAGTACTAGTTAACCTCTAGTTAGTGCTACTTTACCTCTAGTTAGTACTAGTTAACCTATAGTTAACCTATAGTTAGTGCTAGTAAACCTTTAGTTGGTGCTAGTTAACCTCTAGTTAGGGCTAGTTACCCTCTAGTTAGTATTAGTTAACCTGTAGTGAATGCTAGTTAATCTCTAGTTAGTGCTAGTTAACCTCTAGTTAGTGCTAGTTAACCTCTAGTTAGTGCTACTTAACCTCTAGTTAGTACTAGTTAATCTCTAGTTAGTGCTAGTTAACCTGTAGTTAACCTCTAGTTAGTGCTAGTGAACCTCTAGTTAGTGTTAGTTAACTTCTAGTTAGTGCTAGTTGGCCTCTGGTTAGTGTTTAACCTCTAGTGAATGCTAATAAACCTCTAGTTAATGCTAGTTAACCTCTAGTTGGTGATAGTTAACCTCTAGTTAACCTCTAGTTAATGCTAGTTAACCTGTAGTTGGTGCTACTTAACCTCTAGTTAGTACTAGTTAATATCTAGTTAGTGCTACTTAACCTCTAGTTAGTGCTAGTGAACCTCTAGTTGGTGATAGTTAACCTCTAGTTAGTACTAGTTAACCTGTAGTTAACCTCTAGTTAGTGCTAGTGAACCTCTAGTTAGTGTTTAACCTCTAGTTAGCTAGTTAACCTGTAGTTGGTGATAGTTAACCTCTAGTTAGCTAGTTAACCTGTCTGTGGTTCCAGGTGTGATGTCCAGTCTCTCCAGCTGCTACTCTACCCTCTTCGATGGTCTGAATGCTGAGGTTCAGATCCGCTGGCTGCAGATGGTGGTGAGGAATTCCTTCTACCCCGACCTGCCGCGGGTCCGAGCCTTCCTGCACAAACACGTAAGAACCGCCGGCCAACGTGGGGTTGTAGTACTTTAGGTCAAGTTGTAGTACTTTAGCTCCAGTTGTAGTACTTTAGCTCCAGTTGTAGTACTTTAGGTCAAGTTATAATACTTTAGGTCCACTTGTAGTACTTTAGGTCCACTTGTAGTACTTTAGGTCAAGTTGTAGTACTTTATGTCCAGTTATAGTACTTTAGCTCCAGTTGTAGTACTTTGGGTCCAGTTGTAGTACTTTAGGTCAAGTTGTAGTACTTTGGGTCCAGTTGTAGTATTTTAGGTCAAGTTGTAGTACTTTAGGTCAAGTTATAGTACTTTAGGTCCAGTTATAGTACTTTAGGTCCAGTTATAGTACTTTAGGTCCAGTTGTAGTACTTTATGTCCAGTTTTAGTGCTTTAGGTCCAGTTGTAGTACTTTATGTACAGTTATAGTACTTTATGTACAGTTATAGTACTTTAGGTCAAGTTGTAGTACTTTAGGTCCAGTTGTACTACTTTATGTCCAGTTGTAGTACTTTGGGTCCAGTTATAGTACTTTATGTCCAGTTATAGTACTTTAGGTCCAGTTGTAGTACTTTAGGTCCAGTTGTAGTACTTTATGTCCAGTTTTAGTACTTTAGGTCAAGTTGTAGTGCTTTAGGTCCAGTTGTACTACTTTATGTCCAGTTGTAGTACTTTGGGTCCAGTTATAGTACTTTAGGTCCAGTTATAGTACTTTAGGTCAAGTTGTAGTACTCTATGTCCAGTTATAGTACTTTAGCTCCAGTTGTAGTACTTTGGGTCCAGTTGTAGTACTTTGGGTCCAGTTGTAGTACTTTGGGTCCAGTTGTAGTACTTTAGGTCCAGTTGTACTACTTTATGTCCAGTTGTAGTACTTTGGGTCCAGTTATAGTACTTTAGGTCCAGTTATAGTACTTTAGGTCAAGTTGTAGTGCTTTAGGTCCAGTTATAGTACTTTAGGTCCAGTTATAGTACTTTAGGTCCAGTTGTAGTACTTTAGGTCAAGTTTTAGTACTTTAGGTCAAGTTGTAGTACTCTATGTCCAGTTATAGTACTTTAGCTCCAGTTGTAGTACTTTGGGTCCAGTTGTAGTACTTTGGGTCCAGTTGTAGTACTTTGGGTCCAGTTGTAGTACTTTAGATCAAGTTTTAGTACTTTAGGTCAAGTTGTGGTACTTTATGTCCAGTAATAGTACTTTAGCTCCAGTTGTAGTACTTTAGGTCCAGTTGTAGTACTTTAGCTCCAGTTGTAGTACTTTAGGTCAAGTTGTAGTATTTTAGGTCAAGTTGTAGTACTTTAGCTCCAGTTGTAGTACTATGGGTCCAGTTGTAGTACTTTAGGTCAAGTTGTAGTACTTTGGGTCCAGTTGTAGTATTTTATGTCCAGTTATAGTACTTTAGGTCCAGTTGTAGTACTTTATGTCCAGTTTTAGTACTTTATGTACAGTTATAGTACTTTATGTACAGTTATAGTACTTTGGGTCCAGTTATAGTACCTTAGGTCCAGTTGTATTACTTTATGTACAGTTATAGTACTTTAGGTCCAGTTGTAGTACTTTAGGTCCAGTTATAGTACTTTAGGTCCAGTTGTAGTACTTTAGGTCCAGTTATAGTACTTTAGGTCCAGTTGTAGTACTTTAGGTCCAGTTATAGTACTTTAGGTCCAGTTATAGTACTTTAGGTCCAGTTGTAGTACTTTAGGTCCAGTTTTAGTACTTTATATCCAGTTATAGCCTCACTCTGCCCTTTGACCCCCAGACCTCCAGGATGTACACCGTCCCGCTGTACGAGGACCTGGTTGCCGGGGTGATGAAGTGCGTTGCCATGGAGATCTTCTGCCAGACGCAGCGGCGGCTGCATCCCAACCTGCGGCGGACGCTGCAGCAGCTGCTGTTCGGGCCGGGCCTGGCCCCGCCCCCGGACCTGGCCACGCCCCCTGCCCCGGCCACGCCCACCCTCAACGGCTCCGCCCCCTCCTCCCCGCTGGAGACGGCTGCTGCCATGGCAACGGCTGCCACGGCAACGGCTGCCATCGCCTTGCGGGACGTCAACGTGTCGGCGTGACGACCGTCAGGATCCGGGCACTGGACCAGGAACTGGACCAGGTCTAACTGGACCAGGAACTGTAGTTGGTGATAGTCAGCGGTCCAGAACCAGAACCAGCACCAGAACCAGAACCAGAACCAGAACCAGAACCAGCACCAGCAGATTCACCCGAGTGGCCTTGAACTCACCAGCAGATCCGGGTTCGGTTTTTCCGTTTTTTTTATGTGGAACCTGAACGTCTCAGGAGCTCCGGATTCCCAGCCGACAGTGAACGCACCGTCAGACCGAATGGGAGAAAATGAAAAACACTTAAAACCTCAGATTTCTGCTTTTTGTCCCTTTTGAACGTTGAATTAAAAATAAAGAAATAACGATCTGACAAAAGCAGAAAGAAGTAAAAGCTATTTACTATATTTATTATTTACCTGAAGGCGTTGGACTCGAGGAAATATTCAGAAACTACGTTTTTTTTTGTCTTCAAAATGATGTCCAAGCCTTGATTTATTTATTTTTTAGGGAAACTTTTATTTTCATGGTCGGATCTGTTTGAAGTTCTTTGATGTCAGCAGGTTCGCTCTGGGGTTTTAAAGCCGTTCATGTACCGGAAGTACATAGCTGTGCCTTGTGGTTTGGTGGCAGTGACGAGCTGCGTTAATAAAAAGATAATGATTCTTGATTTAGCTTTCTTTCTTTCTTTCTTTCTTTTTCTGTAGAAATATCTGAGAAGCTTTTAATTCTTTGTGGTTTATTATGTTAATTAAAAACCAAGTTGGAGTTTGTCTGTGTCTGTTCTTTATAAAGCAGTTTATCTGCACAAACAGGTTTAGTTTTAGTTTAGTTTATTGGTCCTTTCAATTTCCACAACACAAATAACCCAAAGTACAGGTGTAAATCGTCAGTGTAATACAGAAAAATATATATAATTTTTTGGTATATATGTTTATACACAATTTTAACTAAAAACCAAGGACCAAAAGGTGTAGACTGAAGCCTACGCTAATGACGCCTTCCCTTTTCACCAAAAATGTTAGCTTTTATAAACTAGTGCAATGTCATTAATTAATATCTTTCCATACAGTATTTATATAAGCAATAATACATACACATACCTACACATATACACACATACATTTGAATTGATTTATTTTGAACATGCATGATAAAAAAAGAGTACAAAAAAGTAAAAAATACAGAATACAAATATATAATATAATAGTTCACGGATCCACCAACATGTTCCAAACGGAGTAGGATTGAAATAGACACTTATCCAGTCCCCTGAATCTTACATATATTCTTACATATAACAAGAGTTTCAATAAACTCATTTATAAAACACCCATACCTACTTTAAAAGAGGAGCTCTGCAATCTAACATATTTATAGCTTCAGCAGTAAGATTTATTCAACTTAAGCAGGGATTTTAATCCGTGTGCATTTTTGATTAATTTGTTTGTTAATTATTACTAACTTTATTTTGCAGGTTTTATGTGGAAAGTTGTTCTGTGAGCGATAGCAGAGCTCAGTTGTTTCTAGTTAAAGTGTATGACTGCCTTTCTTCTTTTTAAGCTGAGTAAATTAATTGCAGATACAGCCTTTATCCACCAGATGGAGCCAGAGAAAATTTGCCTTTAGTGTAATTTACCTTCTGTCCACCAGATGGAGCCAAATGAAGTTTACCTTTAGTGTAATTTACCTTCTGTTGACTACTCAGCACAGCACAGGACTACTAAAGGTGAAGTTTTTACAGCCACTTTTCTCTCACTTCGGCATCGTCCACTTTGTAATCGAGTACAATCAGAGATGTTTGTAACCTCCTTTATACTAAAATAGACATCTGCAAATAATTAACGTAATAAAATCAATAGCCCACCACGGTATTTTGTGTGAAGTTTGGACGAACTGGGGGTGATGTTTGTGATGCAGGGAAGGATGAGATCATACAGGCTGACTGTGACAAGAAAAACAAGAAAAAAAATGTTTCAGGATCAATTGTTTCATTACATTGAATAGTTTCAGGTTCACGAAGGTGAGGAGACGGAAAGTGACAGACAGGAAGCCAGTGTAACTTATATGGACATTTCATCTTTCTTTCTCAGCTTCAAATACTCTTATTTCTAGTTTGGTCTTCATTTAATTGAAGAAAGTTCTGCCACATGCACTCTTTAGTTCAACCTTTAATTCTACCAGACATCCACACAGACAGGTGGAAGCAGCAGTGGGATGATCAGAGGGGGGACTGCAGGTCAGCAGTGGGATGATCAGAGGGGGGACTGCAAGTCAGCAGTGGGATGATCAGAGGGGGGACTGCAGGTCAGCAGAGGGATGATCAGAGGGGGGACTGCAGGTGGAAGCAGCAGTGGGATGATCAGAGGGGGGACTGCAGGTCAGCAGTGGGATGATCAGAGGGGGGACTGCAGGTCAGCAGAGGGATGATCAGAGGGGGGACTGCAGGTCAGCAGTGGAATGATCAGAGGGGGGACTGCAGGTCAGCAGTGGGATGATCAGTGGGGGGACTGCAGGTCAGCAGTGGGATGATCAGAGGGGGGACTGCAGGTCAGCAGTGGGATGATCAGAGGGGGGACTGCAGGTGGAAGCAGCAGTGGGATGATCAGAGGGGGGACTGCAGGTGGAAGCAGCAGTGGGATGATCAGAGGGGGGACTGCAGGTCAGCAGTGGGATGATCAGAGGGGGGACTGCAGGTCAGCAGTGGGATGATCAGAGGGGGGACTGCAGGTCAGCAGAGGGATGATCAGAGGGGGGACTGCAGGTCAGCAGTGGGATGATCAGAGGGGGGACTGCAAGTCAGCAGTGGGATGATCAGAGGGGGGACTGCAGGTCAGCAGAGGGATGATCAGAGGGGGGACTGCAGGTCAGCAGTGGAATGATCAGAGGGGGGACTGCAGGTCAGCAGTGGGATGATCAGTGGGGGGACTGCAGGTCAGCAGTGGGATGATCAGAGGGGGGACTGCAGGTCAGCAGTGGGATGATCAGAGGGGGGACTGCAGGTCAGCAGTGGGATGATCAGAGGGGGGACTGCAGGTGGAAGCAGCAGTGGGATGATCAGAGGGGGGACTGCAGGTCAGCAGTGGGATGATCAGAGGGGGGACTGCAGGTGGAAGCAGCAGTGGGATGATCAGAGGGGGGACTGCAGGTCAGCAGTGGGATGATCAGAGGGGGGACTGCAGGTCAGGTTCATTTTAATTGTATGAATTTTATTATTGTATTTATTTATTATTATATTTGATTTCTTTGAGATTTACATCATGCTCATCCTCAGTTGAGAGAGGAACATTTTGGATTGACTTGTCTGAACCAGCACCTTTATTTCTAGGTCGTGTGGATTTGACCAAACTTTATGAAATATGAATCATGGATTGATATTCAAGTTACTTTTTCATAGATTTTACTGCCTAAAGTCCCAGAGCTGGAACAAAGGGGGGAATAGGTCGCGCACATCCAATATCTCAACAGGTGCTGGTCTATAAACATAGATGCAGGAAAAAACAAGAGAGGAGACTTTAGCACGTTTTCCTCTTCTTCTGTTCCGAAGCTGCAGCTGTAGCTGCCTCTACTTCTGCTGCTCCTGGTTTTATTCCTGCGTCCTTATCCTGCAGGAGGAACAAGAACATGTTTTACACAAAGAAAAGATGATTCATGTCCTTCAGAAACGATCCACAACTCTGAACATTTATGTGCAACACATCTTCTCTTCATGTGAAGATAAGAGGCAGCAGACCAGAGTGGTGCTGGAACCACGTCTGCTGATCTAAATCTCTGGATCTTTATGAGTGTGACACCGTCATGGAGGAGACGGCTGAGAGGACGAGGAGGAGCTCAGTCCTGTTAAAGGTCCAGGGTTTCACCCGGACCCTCACTAACACAAACCACCATGTTCTAACGTACCTGCTGACCCTCACTAACACAAACCACCATGTTCTAACGTACCTGCAGACTCTCACTAACACAAACCACCATGAGAAACATGTTTTAACGTACCTGCCGACTCCCAGGCTTGCCGTAGCGCATCTCACTGGCGAACTGTTTAGTGTTGTACGTCAACAGGTTGTATTGCTTCTCTGTATCCACCAGTGAACAGGCCTCCTTCACGATAACATCAGCTGGACGAGGTTTGTATTCATGATCCAGGAGATTGTTGATTCTCCACCTGTCCTTCTTCACCTTATCCTGAAGCTTCTCTTTCAACACTTTGCCAACACTACCACCAACACCAACACCGCTGGAGCTCATGAAGCTCATAGAGCTCGAGGAGGCCATGGAGCTGCTAGAGCTTGATCCTCTCCCTAAAAGGATGAACCAGGAAGAAAAGCGTTTCAGGTGCAGCTCACTGAGATGATGCTGACACCTAAAGATGCTGACATGGTTCTACGTCTGCTCTGTTGCTGATTCACACCGTTGAGCAGAGAGAACAACCTGAAACGTTGTTTGGTTTTGTTTCAGTCTGACATGTTGGAGGAACGAGGAAACTCACCAGGTCCTACGAAGTGAACGACGTTTCCACGACCAACATAAACAGCCCAGTGCTGATAACCACGATAGATCTGGATCAGGTCTCCAGGTTTGACCTCCTTTTGATCCTTCAATTAGAAAAAAACATTCAAGCAATCAATAAAGAGATTGTGATTACAACTGAAAGAATCATCAAAACAAACCAGTCGACCCAGTTGTTGGTTTTAACTGGAGTTGAACAAAATGAAAGAATAGAGAAGAGTGGTTATTGACTTCCATACAGAACCCCCCCCCCCCAAAACCCCCACACAAGCAAAAAAGCAAGATGAAATTTACAAACCGTGTCAAAGAATTCCCTGTTTGAATCGGCTGAGCTGCTGAAAACTGGAAGAGAAACAAAACCAGACACCAAAAGTTCAGAAATGCATCTTTTAAGTTTGTGATCTCCAAAAACCTCTTTGCTATAAAATTAATAATATAACAATAATTAAACCAAATAAATAAATGACTGAAACTGTTAAAAAGTTTAGTGTGGCAGGGTGGAGGAGTGGGCGTGGTTCCTGAGGCGGACGCGTCCGTTCCTGAGGTTTCACCAAACTTTATAAAATATGAATCATGGATTGATATGCAAGTTACTTTTTCATAGATTTTACTGCCTAAAGTCCCAGAGCTGGAACAAAGGGTGAAATGGGTCGCACACATCCAATATCTCAACAGGTGCTGGTCTCAAAACATAGATGCAGGAAAAAACAAGAGAGAGACTTTTGCTCCCTAGTGCAGATTTATGTAGCACATCAATCATCGTTACGTTTCAAGCTCCTTTTTCTCTTCTTCTGTTCCCGAGCTGCAGCTGTAGCTGGTTTTATTCCTGCTGCCAACTTCACCTGCAGGAGGAAAAAGAACATGTTTTACACAAAGAAAAGATGATTCATGTACTTCAGAAACGATCCACAACTTTGAGCATTTATGTGCAACACATCTTCTCTTCATGTGAAGATAAGAGGCAGCAGACCAGAGTGGTGCTGGTACCACGTCTGCTGATCTAAATCTCTGGATCTTTATGAGTGTGACACCGTCATGGAGGAGACGGCTGAGAGGACGAGGAGGAGATCAGTCCTGTTAAAGGTCCAGGGTTTCACCCGGACCCTCACTAACACAAACCACCAGTTCTAATGTACCTGCCGACTCCAAGGCTTGCCGTAGCGCATGTCAGTGGCGAACTGTTCAGTGTTGTACGTCAACAGGTTGTACTGCTTCTCTGTATCCTCCAGTGAACAGGCCTCCTTCACGATATCATCAGCTGGACGAGGTTTGTATCCATGATCCAGGAGATTGTTGACTCTCCACTTGTCCTTCTTCACCACGTCCTGCAGCTTCTCTTTCAATACTTTGCCATCAACACTAACACCAACAGCGCTGGAGCTCATGAAGCTCATGGGGCTCATGGAGCTCGAGGAGGCCATGGCCTCCTCGAGCTCCATGGAGCTGCTAGAGCTTGATCCTCCCCCTAAAAGGATGAACCAGGAAGAAAAGAGTTTCAGCTGCAGCTCACTGAGATGATGCTGACACCTAAAGATGCTGACATGGTTCTACGTCTGCTCTGTTGCTGATTCACACCGTTGAGCAGAGAGAACAACCTGAAACGTTGTTTGGTTTTGTTTCAGTCTGACATGTTGGAGGAACGAGGAAACTCACCGTCTTCTACGAAGTGAACGACGTTTCCACGACCAACATAAACAGCCCAGTGGTTACGACCACGATAGATCTCGATCAGGTCTCCAGGTTTTACCTCCTTTCCATCCTTCAGTTACAATAAAAAGAATCAAGTAATCAATAAAGAGATTGTGTGATTACAACTGAAAGAATCATCAAAACAAATCAGTCGACCCAGTTGTTGGTTTTAACTGGAGTTGAACAAAATTAAAGAATAGAGTAGAGCGGTTATTGACTTCCATACAGAACCCCCCCCCTAAACCCCACACAAGCAGAAAAGAAAAATGAAATTTACAAACCGTGTCAAAGAATTCCCTGTTTGAATCGGCTGAGCTGCTGGAAACTGGAAGAGAAACAAAACCAGACACCAAAAGTTCAGAAGTACATCTTTTAAGTTTGTGACCTCCAAAAACTTCTTCTTTGCTATTAAAATATCAGATATAGTTTTTTCCACACATTTGTGCATTCGTACGGTATATACCAAAAGGTGGATGCGCCCGTTCCTAGTCCTGAAGCACTACAGCTTGAAAGTATTAGTGTCTCTGTACCTGATTGTCTTCCTAAACATCTTTATATGATTGATGTGATTATGTAGTTAACTGGCTGTGACCTCTTATGCATCTGCACTTTATAAGACGTGGTTTTATCATTTTACTGCTACTTTGTTCCTCTGTTATTGTTTTATATTCTGTCTTTTAACCTTGTGATTTTATTTATTTTGACGTGCTGCTACTTCTTGGCCAGGTCACACTTGAGAAAGAGATCCTTGATCTCAATGGGCTTTTACCTGGTTCAATAAAGGTTAAATAAAAAAAATAAAAATACAATTTTATTTACTTACGCTGCAGTGAAAGCCTTTGTTCAGATAGTGAACTATGAAGAAAGTGTGGATAACCTGTGAAAATGACATTTGAGTTTTACCAGAAAGTTCTGACTCAGTGAAAGAATGGTCTGTTTTAAAGCTTTTAAACAAGTGTTTTAAAGCTTTTAAACAAGTCACAACTACGTATTAATCTCTCAAAGCTCTTTCTGAACTTCCCAAAATCTCTGGAAGCAGCAGTGACGGCATCGTTCGTATGTTTTGTCCCGAGTCCTCACCTGGTGAAGTTGTTTCTTCAGATACTCCATAGGTCAGATGTTCTCCGTTGTTTTCTTTTACAACTTGACCCAAACGTGTTAGCAGCTCTGAACGGTCGATGTCACTCATCTTCAGGTGTCGGTATCTGCATTTTCTGATCATCTCCTTCAATGTTGGATTTTCCATGTGGGTTTCCATCAACCCTGAGCTCTCCTCTCTGGGTGTAACCAGTATCAGGCATCGATCAAACGACTGATGGTTGTAAGTTTCAAGGATTCTGCAGAACTTCTCTTTGTGTTCCTCATTGAAGTCTTCAGGTTTTAGGACCAACAGGAACACATGAGGTCCAGGATCAGAGACTCTGGCACAGTCTCTCAGAAACTCGTTCAGTTTGTCCTCTGTAGGACTCAGCAGGTCTGGAGTGTTGATGACTGTTAGAAGTTTGTTTCTAAACCGGCTGGTGTTTCTGGTGCAGCTGAAAGGTTCTGTGTTGAAGACGCTGAGTTCCAGTATTAAGTTCTCCACTGAGTTCCTCTGACTCCAGCTGCTCCCCAGCACAACAATCCTCAGCTCAGACACTGAAATTATAGAAAGAAATAGAAATCATTTACAAACTGCAACCCATTGCCACTCTGACGGCCCGCCCGTGGGCCGTCCAGTCCATAAACTGTCCACACTTAGTCCATGACGCGCACGTCCGGCTTTTGTCATGAAAAAAACTTAGCCAATTGCAGCGTTCGCCCTGATGACATGACCCTCAACATTTAGACTTTTTTCTCAAATTTTCAACTTTTTTCTCGACATTTCGACTTTTTTCTCAAAGTGCATAATGAAAAAAAAAATCTTCCTCCTCTAAAATATTATTTAACCTGGCTTCGGCGTCCGCTCCCCCTCCTGCTCCCCCTACACGATTCACACGCACATAGGCGAAGGGGCGGGGGGTCCGGGTCGTGGGGGACTGAAGGAAGAAAAAATAAGTTTTGTGTCCTGAAGTGTCCGTCATTCTCATTCTCGCGCTTGGTTCACACGGGAAGCTCAGTCCTGTTAGAGCGACCCCTTAGCGTGAGAACTGGCAGGCGGGGGTTGAAGGGGCAACCCCCTCCGCAAGAAAGGTATAAAGACGGGGGGCAGCCGGAAGTTCAGTGAGAGTCTGCTGTGGGTCGGAGTGCACAACGCCCAGTGGGGGTTTTTAATGGCTACTACTGCCTGGACTGTTCCAGCTCTCCATGTCCTTCTGTGTTAAGGTAAGAGTTTAGGCCAAGCCCCTATGTGATTGTATGTTGCTCTGTCATTTGTGGGGGCTAACTTGACACAGAGTTATCCTAGCAAAGGGCAGTTGTGTGTGAGTCTTTTGTTTGCACTGCTTGCTTGCTAATAAATTTATTCATTATAGCAAAAGCGAGTGTGTGTCTGATTCATTTTTGCACAGCCGACCGCTCTCGAACCTAAGTGATATTTCTCCCAAAACAGGGACATTGTCCCGCGCGGCCCGGTACTCCCCGCTCCACGGTTTTAATAACACCGTAGACACTGCACACTCAACGTTTAATAAATACATTTAAAAAGGATACTTAGTTCTGGAGGGGGGTCATTGTCATTATGATACCCTGACCTCCCCCTCCCTGTTTTTATTGCATTAATTACATGCACTCAACACCAGGGTTCGGTTGAGAATGCGGTATGGAAGGGTCCTGCCATGGAGGATTTGGGCCTCCATCGGCAGGACAAGAAAATTTTATAATTTATTAGTATTATTATCATACAAGGATGGCTATTAATATTAATAGTGCCACGGCTTGTGCCAAGTGGCACGCCTCCTCCATAGCTATGCAATAGCAATGGAGGAGCAGTGCCTCTTGGCGAGGACTGGAAATCACTTTTTTTGTCAAATTTAGAGTGAAGCTCTAATTTTTTAGAGTGAGAGAAACAGTCAAAAAATTACCTTTTTTTTTATTTGTAACTCGGGCTCACGGCCAAACCGTAAAAGGTAGACAGATAATTTTTGGTCAGAATGTAGACATACGTGTTGGGATTCATAAAATGTGACTTTGACAGGCGGGGTATGCACAAAATTCAAACAGGGGGGCTAACAGCCACGCGAATTCCTGCCTCGGTCTCCATTAACTGCAATGTAATAAAAAAAATAAAAAAGTTTTCTTCAAAAAAATATCACTTTGTTTTCGAACTGCCGTTACTAACACATTTTAAGGAATATCTGAATAAAATTAAGATTATCAGAATCTGCCAGGTTCTGTGTCTCTCATGATGTCTTAATTTTTCTGCTAGGAGCTATGGTTTTCTCACAAATCGGAGTTATTTGAGAACTTGTCACAAGGCAAAAGCTGGGGTTTTCTCAAAGCAAATCCGGAACATTCCTCATTTCAAGGTTCTTGTTGCCCCTAGCAACCAGAGCACAGCTGTTGACTGATTAGACTGAGCCAGACTGGTCACATGACCCAGTCAGTACAGACTTCATATACTTTAACCTGGAAAATGGAGAAATCTGAACCCTGACCTGTAGACCTTAGATGATCAACAGTCCTGCTGGGAACCGGTTCATGGGAGATGGAGGGTGGTGTCATTGGACTCAGTATCGAGTCCTTGACGTTCATTGGTGAAAATTAGCCCCGCCCCTTCTTCTGATTGGCCGATATATTATAGTCCAATATCTTTTGAATGGTTTGACATACAGTCATGGGTGGTGTCATATGACTCAGTATCGAATCCTTGAACTTCATTGGTGCAAATTAGCCCCGCCCCTTCTTCTGATTGGCCGATATGTTATAGTCCAATATTTTTTGAATGGTTTGACATAGAGAGTCATGGGTGGTGTCATAGGACTCTGTATTGAGTCCTTGACGTTCATTGGTGAAAATTAGCCCCGCCCCTTCTTCTGATTGGCCGATATATTATAGTCCAATATTTTTTGAATGGTTTGACATAGAGAGTCATGGGTGATGTCATTGGACTCTGTATTGAGTCCTTGACCTTCATTGGTGCAAATTAGCCCCGCCCCTTATTCTGATTGGTTGTCCCTATTTTCTGCTATAACTTTTGAATGGTTTGACATACAGAGTCATGGGTGGTGTCATAGGACTCTATTGAGTCCTTGACCTTCATTGGTGCAAATTAGCCCCGCCCCTTATTCTGATTGGTTGTCCCTATTTTCTGCTATAACTTTTGAATGGTTTGACATAGAGCATCCTGTGTGGTGTCATCAGACTTAGTTTTGAGTCCTTCACCTGTATTGCTTGCAAAATGTACACAAATGTGCAGCAGCCCGCCGTGGCACTCTCGAAATTTCTGCGAGGAAATTGTCTAGTTATTACTATTATTATTATTGTTAGTATATTATTAGGGCCCTAGCACTTACAGTGCGAAGGCCCTATTGTATCTGTAGGAATTCTTCTTTCTTTCTTCTGATGAAATGAGGGTCTTTTTTCCCCCTAAATGTGCCCCAAAAGACACCAAATTTTGCACCAAGCCAGGCCTGGTGAAAAATGTGATATTTAATGGTTTGCATTAATGGGCGTTGCCTAATGGCTCAACAGCGCCCCCTAGAAAATGTTGTGCCTCAAGCCCCACAATACGGTTTGACGTACATGCACGAAAATCGGTACACACCTGTATCATGGCACAATTTAAAGAAAAGTCTCTTGGCGCCATGGCCCAAACCCAACAGGAAGTCGGCCATTTTGAATTAATCGTGTCATTTTGGCGAAATTTATGCCATTCCTTCAGCAGTTAATACGGCCCGAACCGTAACGCGCACCCAGGTGTGTTATACATCAAAATGTGCGTCTCCATCCTGCGACAACAAGCATTACTTTTCTCTTTCAAAAGCGTTACCGTGGCGACGCTAGATGCCAAAAAGCGCGCCCACCCTTCATCTGATTGGTTCAGACAGAAAAAACTTTGTGCCTCAAGCCCCACAATACGGTTTGACGTACATGCACGAAAATCGGTACACACCTGTATCATGTCGCAACTTAAAGAAAAGTCTCTTGGCGCCCTGGCCGAAACCGAAAAGGAAGTCGGCCATTTTAAACATTCTCAATTAATCGCTTAATTTTGGAGAAATTTATGCCATTCCTTCAACAGTTAATACGGCCCGAACCGTAACGTGCACCCAGGTGTGTCATACATCAAAATGTGCGTTTGACATAGAGAGTCGTGGGTGGTGTCATCGGACTCTGTATTGAGTCCTTGACCTTCATTGGCCTGAATTAGTCCCGCCCCTTCTTCTGATTGGTTGTCCCTATTTTCAGCTATAACTTTTGAATGGTTTGACAGAGGAAGTCGTGGGTGGTGTCATATCTGATATGCTTATGGGGGACGGTGGCCAAGAGTGCGAGGGCCCGTTCGTCATTATTATTATTACAGGAATCGGATAGGTGAATGGATGGATGAATGAGATTCCTGGGTCTGGGGCCCTCCGTTGTCGGACCCGCGCGTGTGTCGCGCGTGTGTTGGGGGGTTCCCTCTCTCCAGGCCCGTCTCCGGTCTCCCCCGGCGCGCCTGCAGCGTGCCGGGGAGGACCGGAGACGGGCCTGGAGGGCCGCTTTCGTGGGAGCGGGGAGGGGTCTCCCTGGCGGTGGGTTGCCTCCCTCCTACTTCTCCCCTCTGTGGGGTTGCTGGTGGCCTGGGTTCCGGGTTCTTCCTGGTCGGCCTCTGGTCTCTCGGGTGGCGGGGTCCCCCCCCCCCCTCCCCCACTGTAGATACACCTCAGGTGGAGCTTCGTTTGGTTTATTACACACACACACAAACACACATACACACACAACGCCACACACACAACGCCACACACACACACACACACACACACACACACACACACACACACACACACACACACACACACACACACACACACACACACACACACACACACACACACACACACACACACACACACACACACACACACACACACACACACACACACACACACACACACACACACGTTCACCTGGATGCTGCTCTGTAGTTTTTGGGGTTGGTTAGCGGTAGCTTAGCTCAGACTGTAATTGGATGGAGATTCAACATTTCTTGGAGCGAATAATTTGCATTTATTGCCTGAATGTTTGCTCTGTAGCGAGAAGTTGTCCAATAACAAAAAGAGTCACGTGGAAAGACTTTAGCAGCTACATTTGCAGCCGAGGACCCAGTTCTAACTAATATAGAAACATGCAGCATGTGTTGCCTTCATTCTAAGGTTTTTACAAGACTTTTCATTTTTTGCGGCTCCAGACATATTTGTTTTTTGTGTTTTTGGTCCAATATGAATTTAAAAGAGTTTGGGTTCCGACTCCTGGACTAGAGTCTAGTTTTTTTTATGACAAATTATAATTCAAACGAGATATAGTTTCAACATCAGAACTGTTCACTCAGTTCAGAGAAACTTACTGGTAGGAGGCAAGATCTCGAGGCTGCTGCTACGTTTCCAAGGACGTCCTCCTGAAGAGACACAAAGACAAAACAATTCATCCACAACATCAGTTTCCTGTGTTGGTCAATCTGTAAGTGTTTCTAGAGATGATAGACTAGATAAAAACTTTACAGACAGTTGTTAAAAAGGAGAGGACACATTACAAAGTGCCGATTTTATTAAGCCCCCTTCCCTCCCCAAGCAGTTTGGAGATACTTAATAGTTAAAACCATAGATGTTAACTAATTACTTCACCATGAATTCTGAGTGAGACGGCACCGCTTGATTATACTTTTTTAATGTGAGAATCTCTCGTCACCTCCCTTCCTTAAATTCTTTGAGAAATGACAATCAGAGGTAACGGTGTATAAGAGGTAATGACAAGTCAGAAGTAACGAGGAGTCAGAAGTAACGACGAATCAGAGGTAACGATTCAGCTTCATGTTCAGCTTCAGTACCAGAAATAGCCATAACCCGAATTTTGACTGCGTAGAAACGTGGTCATTGAAGCATGGTGGAGGTAGCATTATGGTTCGGAGCTGCTTCTCTTCAGCTGGACCAGGGACACTTGTCAACACAGATGTTAAAAATGGGGACAAAAGCGACAAATACCAAAACCGTTCCGTCCTCTTTCAAACAACGAAAGATGAACCCATGATTTTTTGGGCCGTATACACAACCCTTTGTAGAGCCGTCCTTTGAACCTGAATATACCTGAATATAATAATCAGTGATCTTTATCTTTATATTTAACAACATCTAGAGACTAGTTTTTTTATGACAAATTATAATTTCAACAAGATTTAGTTTCAACATCAGAACTGTTCAGATGCAGTTCAGAGAAACTTACTGTGAGGAGGAAAGATCCAATCAGAAAGTCCTCCTGAAGAGACACAAAGACAAAACAATTCATCCAGAAGATCAGTTTCCTGTGTTGGTCAATCTGTAAATGTTTGTAGATATGATAGATTAGATAAGAACTTTACAGACAGTTGTTAAAAAGGAGAGGACACATTACAAAGTGATGTCATTATGCCGATTTTATTAAGCCTCCTTCCCTCCCCAAGCAGTTTGGAGATACTTAATAGTTAAAACCATAGATGTTAACTAATTACTTCACCATGAATTCTGAGTGAGACGGCACCGCTTAACTCTCGTCACCTCCCTTCCTTAAGTTCTTTGAGAAATGACAATCAGAGGTAACGGTGTATAAGAGGTAATGACAAGTCAGAATAACGACGAATCAGAAGTAACGACGAGTCAGAAGTAACGACGAGTCAGAAGTAACGACGAGTCAGAAGTAACAGCGAATCACAGGTAACGACGAGTCAGAAGTAACAACGAGTCAGAGGTAACGGCGAGTCAGAAGTAACGACGAGTCAGAAGTAACAGCGAATCACAGGTAACGGCGAGTCAGAAGTAACGAGGAGTCAGAGGTAACGGCGAATCACAGGTAACGACGAGTCAGAAGTAACAACGAGTCAGAGGTAACGGCGAGTCAGAAGTAACAACGAGTCAGAGGTAACGACGAGTCAGAAGTAACAACGAGTCAGAAGTAACAGCGAATCACAGGTAACGGCGAGTCAGAAGTAACAACGAGTCAGAAGTAACGACGAGTCAGAAGTAACAACGAGTCAGAGGTAACGACGAGTCAGAAGTAACGACGAGTCAGAGAAGCGCCTGTTCCTGAGGCTGCCTTCTTGGCCAGGTCACCCTTGAGAAAGAGATCCTTGATCTCAATGGGCTGTTACCTGGTTAAATAAAGGTTAAATAAAAAAAATAAAAATAAAATGTTATTTACTTACGGTTCGGTGAAAGCCTTTGTCCAGATAGTGAACTATGAAGAAAGCGTGGATAACCTGTGAAAATGATATTTGAGTTTTACCAGATAGTTCTGACTCAGTGAAAGAATGGTCTGTTTTAAAGCTTTTACAAGTCACAAGTACTTATTACGCTCTCCAAACTATTTCTGAACTTCCCAAATCTCTTGAAGCAGCAGTGACGGCTAATTCGTATGTTTTGTCCCGAGTCCTCACCTGGTGAAGTTGTTTCTTCAAATACTCCATAGGTCAGATGTTCTCCGTTGTTCTCTTTTGCAACTTGAGCCAAACGTGTTAACAGCTCTGAACGGTCGATGTCACTCATCTTCAGGTGTCGGTATCTGCATTTTCTGATCATCTCTTTCAATGTTGGATTTTCCATGTGGGTTTCCATCAACCCTGAGCTCTTCTCTCTGGGTGTAACCAGTACTAGGCATCGATCAAACAACTGATGGTTGTAAGTTTCAAGGATTCTGCAGAACTTCTCTTTGTGTTCCTCATTGAAGTCTTCAGGATGTAGGACCAACAGGAACACATGAGGTCCAGGATCAGAGACTCTGGCACAGTGTTTCAGGAACTGGTTCAGTGTTTCCTCTGTAGGACTCAGCAGGTCTGGAGTGTTGATAACTGTTACATGTTTGTTTCTAAACCTGCTTGTGTTTCTGGTGCAGCTGAAAGGTTCTGTGTTAGAGACGCTGTGTTCCAGTATGAAGTTCTCCACTGAGTTCCTCTGACTCCAGCTGCTCCCCAGCACAACAACCCTCAGCTCAGACACTGAAATTATAGAACAAAATAGAAATCATTTACAAACTGCAACCCATTGCCGCTCTGACGGCCCGCCCGTGGGCCGTCCAGTCCATAAACTGTCCACACTCAGTCCATGACGCGCACGTCCGGCTTTTGTCATGAAAAAAACTTAGCGCCTATCGCCCTGGTGACTGGCACATAGTCTAGCCAATGAAATGCTGAAAACAACGATATGACGCTTCAGGGGTCGGAATAAATCCTACAGCGGGAAATTCAATCAGAGTAGTAAATCACTGCTCGGATCAGACGCACGTCCGTGTTTTGACTCTCTTATATGTATTTATATATATATATATATATATATATATATATATATATATATATATATATATATATATATATATATATCAGCAATATTGATAGTGAATATGATAGGATTCCTCTAAGAGTCAGCTTTCATTAGAGGCCAAAATTATGTACGTTGAAAGGTTCAAGAGTTAGGCCCATGGGATATAATCTAATGTCCCATAATAATAATAATAGTCTTTGTAAGACATCATTTTACAAAAAATGTAAAATACTAATTTTTTGTGGTATCGTTATCAAATTTGAACATGCACTAGATAAGGCCTCATGCTGTGGTCTCATTGTGTTTTCCAGCTTATAAGTCACATATTCACTCATCTGCAGACATCTGATTACAAAACAAAGCAGGCGGTGGGTTGCCTCCCTCCTACTTCTCCCCTCTGTGGGGTTGCCGGTGGCCTGGGTTCCGGGTTCTTCCGTGTCGGCCTCTGGTCTCGCGGGTGGCGGGGTTGCTCCCCCTCCTCCCCCACTATAGATACACTTCAGGTGGAGCTTTGTTTGGTTTATTACACACACACACACACACACACACACACACACACACACACACACACACACACACACACACACACACACACACACACACACACACACACACACACACACACACACACACACACACACACACACACACACACACACACACACACACACACACACACACACACACACACACACACACATGCTCTGTAGTTTTTGGGTTAGGTAGCGGTAGCGGTAGCTTAGCTCAGACTGCGATCGGATATCAGGATTTGGGTCGATTGCTGTTCATGTTTTGGTTGGCTCCATGCCGGTTTCGTGTTTTGTTTGTGGTTTTTTGTTGCAGATTTCCAGTGCTTGACGTGAGGTCTCCGTATGTTCCTGCTTCCTGTATTGGCAGTGGATGTCGTCACCCCCCCCCCCCCCCCAAAAAAAGAAAATAAAACTCACTGGGTTTGTATGCGTATATATATGTACATATATTAAATATAGTAATAATGCACATATATATACCTTTGGTTTCTACCTTCATGGTATCAATCATTAATATGTGTGCAGAAAAGGTGAAAAAAAAAAAAAAAAAAATGAATCGGTAAATACCCGGTAGTTATCCATGAAATGTATAGTAAATACAAGGTAACTACATGTTCATTGAAGTGTAATTAGCTGGTAACTACCTCAAATATAGGTTATAATTTCCTGGTAGATTGCAGAAAAATACTTAGTAATTACCTGGTACTTAGAAATAATTCATGTAATTTCAGAGTAATTACATGGTAAATTGACTGGTAGTTACCAATATTAACCTAGTAAATACCTGTAATTTCCCTCGGTAAATACACATAATTATATGGTACAAGAAAATACGTAATAATTACCTAGTACTTACTGGGTAAATTACCCGGTAGTTACCATGTAATTAGCAGTGTAATTACCATAGTATTACCTGGTTATTACTGTACTGTAAAAGAAAGGGTTACCGAAAAGCCTTAAGCCAAACAGTGGGAAGGAAAAACTCCCCTTTACCACACAAACATGAGCAGAAGGGGATTGAAAGAGTGACTGTGTGTGTGTTCGTGTGTATGTATGTATGTATGTATGTATGTATGTATGTATGTATGTATGTATGTATGTATGTATGTATGTGTGTATGTATGTGTGTATGTATGTGTGTATGTGTGTATTTACACAAAGTTAATTAGGAAGGTTTGAACAGTGTAAGTGGACAGATTCAGCTTCATGTTCAGCTTCAGTACCAGAAATAGCCATAACCCGAATTTTGACTGCGTAGAAACGTGGTCATTGAAGCATGGTGGAGGTAGCATTATGGTTTGGAGCTGCTTCTCTTCAGCTGGACCAGGGACACTTGTCAACACAGATGTTAAAAATGGGGACAAAAGCGACAAATACCAAAACCGTTCCGTCCTCTTTCAAACAACGAAAGATGAACCCATGATTTTTTGGGCCGTATACACAACCCTTTGTAGAGCCGTCCTTTGAACCTGAATATACCTGAATATAATAATCAGTGATCTTTATCTTTATATTTAACAACATCTAGAGACTAGTTTTTTTATGACAAATTATAATTTCAACGAGATTTAGTTTCAACATCAGAACTGTTCAGACTCAGTTCAGAGAAACTTACTTTCAGGAGGCAACAAGTCGATGCTGCTGCTACGTTTCCAAGGACGTCCTCCTGAAGAGACACAAAGACAAAACAATTCATCCAGAAGATCAGTTTCCTGTGTTGGTCAATCTGTAAATGTTTGTAGAGATGATAGATTAGATAAGAACTTTACAGACAGTTGTTAAAAAGGAGAGGACGCATTACAAAGTGATGTCATTATGCCGATTTTATTAAGCCTCCTTCCCTCCCCAAGCAGTTTGGAGATACTTAATAGTTAAAACCATAGATGTTAACTAATTACTTCACCATAAATTCTGAGTGAGACGGCACCGCTTGATTATACTTTTTTTTTTTTTTTTTTAAAAGATTTTTTTGGGCTCTAGTGGCCCTTTATTGGAGATGCAGACTGGAAAGGGGTAGAGAGAGAGAACGGGGAAGACACGCAGCAAAGGTGCACGGGCTGGATTCGAACCCGCGACCGCTGCAGGAGGAGGACTGTAGCCTCAGTATATGGCCCGCTGCTTAACCCACTGCGCCACCGAGCGGCCTTGATTATACTTTTTTAATGCGAGAATCTCTCGTCACCTCCCTTCCTTAAGTTCTTTGAGAAATGACAATAAGAGGTAATGGTGTATAAGAGATAATGACAAGTCAGAAGTAACGACTACTCTAAAGTAATGACGAGTCAGAAGTAACGACGAATCAGATTTAACGGCGAGTCAGAAGTAACGGAGTCTGTGCAAACTAGAGCATGGACATGTGGACTTCCAACAACTGCAGTTCATGTTCTCACCTGGTTCAGGTTGCAACTTGGCTGCCATCCTGACATTGATGCTGAAGCAGCAGGAGAAGTTCAACTGGAGATTTTTTTTTTCAACTGGAGATTAACTGGAGATCAACTGGAGATCAACATCAGATTCCTAAAATCTTCTGCTTCCATCCTGCAGGTGTTGCAGCACGTGGATGAAGAAAACAGCTAAAATAAACAAAACAGACAAAACAACATTTTATTTCTCTCGTGTGTGTACAATGCTAAGTTGTGAAAAAAAAAAACAAAAAAAAAAAAAACAAGAAAAAACACAATTTGCCGAGACTTGTGTGTCGGTCAAGTTCCACCACCTCCTAATATTAAGCCATAATAATAACAATAATAATAGCATAATAACATTATTATTATTAACAATAATAATAATAATATATAATAATACTACTACTGCTGTCATTTAACAGATGCTTTTATCCAAAGCGACTTCCATCTGAGAGAACAATCACAAGAACCACATAGAGTCCAGTTGGACATTGATGCTAACATGCTACTGCTAGCATAAAAGAAAGAGGGATGTTTGAGGTATTGGGTGAAATTATGGGAGAATTCATTTTTACAGTCTCTGCAAAACAGAAGCTGAAGCAAAAAAGGCGACTGACTTTTTTTTTTTTTTAAAGTGTTTGAAGTTTAGATGTTAATATTTCAATATTTGTACAGTAAAATTGTTTGAAATTCACTGTGCCTGTAGTGATTGTAGTTGTAAAGAGGGAAATATTTCATTTTTATAGTCTCTGCAAAACACAACCTTTATTTTACAGTAGGAGTGTGTAAATATTACGGTGGAAGTTTGGGTGTAATCAAGGTAATGAAAAAAAATATATGAAAAAAACACATCTGCCTTATCTCAAACTCAGAACTTCATATCTTTGTTTTTTCTAAAAAGTTTGATTGAAACTCTTATTGAGGAATATCAATCCTTTATAAAAGGCAGACATATTCACAACCATGTCAGATAATTATAGATATGATTGACTATGAATCACTCATTGAGTCACATGGTCTCAGAAATTCGTGGAACGCAAATTCATGTTTACAACGATGAAAAACATTGTGTTGGGAGGCGGGTTTTGCAATATTATTAAAATGTTTTTTAATGACATTTATAGCTATATTTACCTAAATCCAGCAATAACACCAAGATTAAAAATGCAATGTAAGACAGGGGTGTCCCATTTCACCACTATTATTTATTTTATGTACACAAATGTTTGCTCACCTTATTGTAAATCAGCCAATCACCTCAAAGGAATCAGTAACTTTGACCATGAATTCCAAATCAGTCAATTTGCTGATGATACAGTCATTCTATTAAAAGATAATCCTTTATTAAATGATTATTATTCATGCACTGAAGCTTACAGGACTGTCTCAGAAAATTAGAATATTGTGATTTTCTGTAATGCAATTAAAAAACTAAAATGTCATACATTCTGGATTCATTAGGACTGAGAGGAGGAGAGCTACTTCTGTCCCCAAAGCTACCCTGCTTTTTAATTCCAGCTGCTAAACACATCCCCCACATCCACAGAGTCCCCCCTCTCCCCCCCCCGGACTACTCTATATTCCTGTTGGACTGTTTACATCCACTGTCGACACTTTGCATTGACACTTTATATTTTTATACTTATACCACTACAGTCACTCTGCTGTAGATTTTTCTGACATTCGTATATTTATATATTTTTTTGTACATAAGGAGACATGCCCTGTTCATTTTTATTCTACTTGATTTCTTGTTCTATTTGAGATTTTCAACGTCTTGCTGCTCAGTTGTCCTGCAATTGCCCCTCGGGGATGAATAAAGTTTTCTGAATCTGAATTACAAATCAACTGAAATATTGCAAGCCTTTTATTATTTTAATATTGCTGATCATGGTTTACAGCTTAAGAAAACTCAAATATCCTATCTCAAAAAATTAGAACATTCTGGGAATCTTAATCTTAAACTGTAAACCATAATCAGCAATATTAAAATAATAAAAGGCTTGCAATATTTCAGTTGATTTGTAATGAATCCAGAATGTATGACATTTTTGTTTTTTTTTTTAATTGCATTACAGAAAATAAAGAACTTTATCACAATATTCTAATTTTCTGAGACAGTCCTGTATATTGAAAATATCCCTGTAAAGAATGAAGTAAAATACTTACAACTAACTACAATATGTAAAGATAAAAATAAACGAGAACACATCACATAGAACATAGAAAAGAAAATAGATAATCTAAAAAAATCTCTAAATCCCTGGTTTATAAGAGATCTGTCTATTCTAGAGTCCTACTGACCAAAGCAGAAAGAATATCAAGAATATCCAAATTATTTATATAAATTATTTTTGAGCTACTAAAGGAACTTTATTTCCCCCCTCACCTCTTGCCTGCACCATATATGAAGTATTAATGAACATTATTTAGATCCTCTATTGGAAAGCACTGAGGAAGGGTGCTCCAAGCCGCCAGAGCTATAGGAGGACTTGTGTTTATTTTTTATTTTGTGTTTTGTGCAACGTTCAGGGTTATGTTTTCATGTGATCTTTACTTCCTTTGGCCTAGTATGAAATTTGGGTGGGTTAGGGTACTTTGTGTAAGTGTTTTTTTTTGTTTTCTACTTTTTTTTTCTTTATAGTGTACTATATGTTTATTTTTGGGCAACAATCTTTAATAAAAGCAATAATATACTTGTATCCGACCAGCAGTATGTAGTGACAGCTAAATCTATGTTGAATAGTAATTACTATGTATGATTTGAATATTATTTCATGGAACGTTAAAGGTTTAGGTAATCCCATTAAAAGGAAGAAAATATTATCTGTCCTACGTAACAATAAAGCTGATGTCATCTTCCTACAAGAAACCTACCTTTCTGATAATGAACACAACAAACTTAAAACAGCTTGGGTAGGTCAAGCTTATTTTTCCTCATATAAATCTCACAGTAGAGGAACGTGTATTTTACTGAATAGAAATGTACCTTTTATTTTAGAAAAATTAGTTACAGATCCAAATGGTAGGTTTGTTATGATCTCTGGCACCATTAATGGTACCTCAACTACTTTTCTAAACATTTATGCTCCTAACTTAGATGAGCCATCATTTATATCCGACATGGTACTACTGTTCAATGAAAACTGTAAAGGGTTGGGTGTCCTGGGAGGAGACTTTAATTTAACACTCTGTTCAGGAGATAAATCCTCCCAAGCAAAGGCATCCAACCCTAAATCTGCTAAGGTCCTCCAGGAACTATGTAAGGACTGTGGTCTAATTCATGTTTGGCGGGAGTTAAACCCAGGAGTTAGAGATTATACTTTTTTCTCAAATGTCCACAATTCCTACTCCCGATTAGATTACTTTTTTGCTCCTTCAAATTACATGTACAAGATATCTAAGTGTAGAATAAATCCAATTATCCTCTCAGATCATTCCAGAATCCACCTAACGATTCAAGTTGATCAGAAAGGTTTTATCTCTAAACGATGGAAATTTAACTGCTCTCTTCTTAAAGATAATACATTTAAATCAAAAATGCAGGTATGGATTACAAACTACATTAAAGAAAACAATGACCCCTCCTTAGAGCCCGACATTATTTGGGAAGCAGCAAAAGCTACATTAAGAGGTCTTCTTATTTCCTATACCTCATTTAAAAATCACGAAAAATTGGTTAAAAGAAAAGAACTAGAGAGAGAAGTAACCCAATGTGAAAACCTTCACAAAAATGCACCCACAGAGGACAACTGGAGACAATTAACTGCTGTCAAAGCAAAACTAAATATCATGATATCAGACGAGATCATACAAAAAATGAATTATACTCGACAAAAAGAATATGAATTTGGAAATAAACCAGGTAAATTATTAGCTCTTCAAATAAAAAAGGAGCAAGCTGAAAAAACTATTAAAGCAATTAACTCGAGAGAAAATAAGATTACCTATCACCCAAAAGAGATAAACCAAACATTCTTCGATTTTTACAATAGTCTTTATAAATCGCAAGGGGGATACTCACAGGAAGAATTGGATAATTACCTCAGTAACAGTAAGCTACCGGAAGTCTCTACTACGGAACAAAATTTCTTAAATTCACCATTTACACAAGCAGAAATCTTAGCCACAATTAATTCAATGCCTTCAGATAAGAGCCCAGGACCAGATGGGTTCCCAGTTGAGTTTTATAAAGAATTTTGGCCTGAGATTCAACCCATCTTTATGTCAATGGTGAATAACTTTTGTAAAAAAAAAAAGTACTCCCTCAGACAATGAACTTGGCTCATATTAGTGTATTACACAAGAGTGGTAAAGACCCCTTGGAGCCCTCATCATACAGACCCATAAGTCTCTTAGATCATGACTACAAGATTATCACTAAACTTTTAGCAAGAAGACTGGAGTCCATCCTACCTAAGTTGATCAACCCAGACCAATCAGGTTTTATAAAGGGGCGATATGCAGCTGACAATATAAGGAGAGCCCTTAATGTAATAAATTTGATCAACAACCAACAGAAGCCCTCTCTCTTGCTATCATTAGACGCAGAAAAGGCTTTTGATAGGGTTGAGTGGAATTTCTTGTTCTCTGTTCTGCACAAATTTAAGATGGACGGTAATTTTATTGATTGGATTAAAGCAATTTATAAGTCGCCTAAAGCTGCAGTCATAACTAATGGCCATTCAGATTTCTTTTCCTTAACTAGAGGGACAAGGCAGGGGTGCCCTCTGTCTCCATTGCTTTTTGCTATGGCGATTGAACCTCTGGCAGCATGTGTAAGAGATAGCACTAACATTCAAGGTTTAAAGACTGGTAACAACGAACATAAGATTTCCTTGTATGCCGATGACATCCTTTTATATATCACTGACCCTGAGCAATCTATATTTTTCCTGCAATATACAATTAAACAATTTGGAAGCTATTCAGGATACAAAATCAATTTTAATTAATCTAGTGCTACTTTCTTACACATGATACCAACGGAAAAAACACTTTCAACTTATGGTTTTAACTCTACACCAAAGGGCTTTAAGTATTTGGGTATACACATTACTCCAAATCTGGATAAATTGTTTATTGAAAATTATACCCCTCTCACATTTAAGATCAAATCAGACCTGTTAAAGTGGTCCTCCTTGCCATTGTCACTTTTAGGGAGAATAAATGTAATTTAAATGAATGTTCTTCCACGATTTAATTTTCTTTTCCAGATGCTTCCATGTTTTTTATCTGTGGAATTTTTTAAATCAATAAATAGCTGTCTATCAAGATTTATTTGGAACAATAAAAAACCTCGGATCAGCCTAACAACTCTCATGAAGCCTGAATCATTGGGAGGTCTGGGTTTCCCTAACCTTCAATATTACTTTTGGGCAGCCCAATTAAGGAACCTGATATCATGGTCTATGGCAAGACAGGAATCCTTGTGGGTTCAGATGGAAGCAAAATTAATCGAACCTCTGTCCCTCATCTCCCTCCTATTCATAAATCATTTTGAAAAGATAAAACACATGGACAAATGGTTTTCTGTTTTAAATACTCTGCAAACATGGAAAGACTGTAGAAAGAAAAGTGGGATCTCTCCCTGTACATCTATTTATTCTCCGATCTTTCAAAATCCAGACTTCAACACTCAAATCACAATGGTTAATACAGATCAATGGATGAGCTCCGGTGTAACACAATTCAAAGATATATTAAATTTGAACATGCACGTAAAATCATTTATTGACCTAAGATCAGAATATAATATTCCTAACAGACACTTTTTTTAAGTATTTACAAATTCGTAGCATTACTCATTCACTCATTCAAAAAAAGAAATTACGACTTGGGTTATCGGAAATTGAAGAAACTTTGTTATTTTCAGACACAATAAAAGGAAAGATCAGTGAAGTCTACAACATCTTATCAGGGGAAGGTCGATCCACTTTTCAGTTATTAAAAAATATTTGGGAGAAGGAATTAGGCACAACCTTACAACAAAAAGCCTGCCTAAATATCTGTGAAAGAGTACATTTCCCATTTACAAGCAATAAAATTAAGGAAGCTAATTTTAAATTCATCCACAAAATTCTACTTAACTCCAATAAAAATGCATAAAATATCAAAGGATATTTCATCAAAGTGTCCAAGATGTAAAAAGATGGAGGGGACATTCATGCATATGTTGTGGGAATGTGACCGCTTACAAAATTATTGGAAATCAATTCACTCCCTAACACAACTAATCCTGGACAAAACATTTGATTTAAGCAGCAGTTATTAAATGACACATATAATTTACAACTACATAACAAAAAATGCAGGATATTAAAGGAGCTTGAGGCTCCTTTTAAGAAATGAGACTCTCTAGCGCCACCCTTCACCACGACGGCCGTTGGGGGTACTGCAGCCAACAGTGAAGCCGGCACAGGAGAACGGGGAGAACGTGCATGCAGCGTCATGTGACGTCACATCCGCAGGACAGCACGGGAAATTCGGGCCCAGAATTGCAGCACATTTTGCAGCACACAGCCTGTTCAAGGCAACGGAGAGATACACTAGAGCAGGGGTCGGCAACCTCAGGCACGCGTGCCATGATTGGCACGCGGCGGCATAATCATTGGCACACTGGAAAAGGCCCGTTACGCGTAACCATAAATCAGCCTTTATTCACCGCACTACCCGCCCGTGCGCTCATGAAAGAAACTCCTAAAATAAAGAGTAAAAAGACAAGTAAAAGATGGGGGATTACTTGTAATTTTCCTACGTTTGTAGTTTCTAAACAGAAAACAAGCTTGATATTGTGATATTTAAATGTTCTTCTATTTTCTTCCTGCCGCTCGCATTAAAAGCCGGGGGAAAGCGCTGTAGGAAACAGTCATGATGAGGAACGGCTGATCCAGTTAGATGAAATGAGAAGTTATCTCTATGATTCCTCCTCATTTCAGCACAAAAACGTCAATAAAGTGGCAGAAAGAAATACTATCCTATTATCATATAGGTCCCGGAACATCGGGAGGGAGAGAAAAGGTCCTGTAAGTGGGGAAAAAAACGTCGATTTAACGCAGTACCATAAATCAGCCTTCACAGACAGACAGCCAGGACGCGGCAGCAGCAGAAATGCAGCTCAGTTTAAAACACATTTTTGCAGCGGGACAAAAAAGCAGCAGCACTGCTGTGTTGCAGGTAGGCTGTGCAGAGATGAGTATGGGCTTGCCACCCGCCCCTTGAAATACGGAATTGTTACGTAATTGGGAATTAAAAGTTGCGTTCCGTATTGAACCAATACGCAACCCCTTTGCGCTCCGTTGCCTCGTTAAGCCTCATTTATGGTTCCGCGTTAAATCGACGCAGAGCCTACGCCGTAGGGTACGCGGCGACCCGCAATGTACGGCGTAGGTTCTGCGTTGGTCTGACGCAGAACCATAAATCAGCCTTTACCTCTCACTGCTGCTAACTGCACCGACACACGCGACTTTAAACAAAAAAAAAAGTCAAGTCAAGATGTCTACAGAGGCTCCAGACACCCCACCTCGTCCTGAAGAGGAAACAGGTCTCTCTGAGGTGTGTCAGACAGCATGCTGCAGGAACCTCCATAAACGTAATATAACATCCCAGAGGAGCCAGGCATCTGTTGCACAGTTCCTCATACCTGAATCATCCCCTGAGCTTGATATGGTATGATACGGGACATATATTATGCTCTTATTTATTGGTCATAATATACAAGTGAAGGTCGGAAAATAAGAATATATTGCTGAACTTAATTAGTTTCAGTAAATTCAACTAAAGGTGAAACAAATATATTATTTCCCACTACATGCAAAGTGAGATATTTCAAGCCTTTATTTGTTATAATTTTAATGATTATGGCCCACAGCTTATGAAAACCCCAAATAAAAAATCTCAAAAAATTTGAATATTTTATGAAATCAATAAAGAATTAAATAATCAAAATTATAACAAATAGTTCAGTGGAGCTCCTCGCACTGAACTTTGAGCAGACCTGTTCGGAGTTCCACACCACAGTTCTGAAAGACAAGGAGCTGCTTGTCTTTTGTCATTTTGTCAATTAATTTAGGTGTGAAAGGGGGATTCTGGCCATTGTAGAAGTTTAAGATATGATTATCTTGATTTCAAGATTTATTCATGCATGAAGAATTACCCATGATGATGAATGCGTGTTATTATGTTATCAAAATGCATCATTCTTTGCAAAAACTCTGATTTTTTGTGTGTATTCTTGCATTGATAAAAGATGTGATTATGGAGCTTTGAGACCACCAGAATGCACCATTTTGAGTCTATTTTTCAAAATTTTCCGGGGGGGCATGCCCCCGGACCCCCCTAGAGGGTTTGGGTGCGTTGCGCCCTCACTCGTCCACGTCAATAATTTTCCTCTTTTTTTAGGACAAGCTGTTCTGATGCCTGTAAAATATGATGCATGTGGCCTGTATAGAATATAATTCCAGGTGTGTTGGAAATGTTTTTGTATTTTGTGTCATACCTTAATGTAACTTTGTTTTAGCCTACTGTTGATTATGGCACATTCATTGACAAGAAAATTTCACACTGGCACTCCATGTCAAAAAGGTTGCCGACCCCTGCACTAGAGGAATCATTCTTTTGGTTTGGAACGCTTCATCTGACATTATTACTAGAAAACTTAAAATGTATACAGATTTTTTTCATAAATCCTGCCACAATCCTGCCTCAAGCTCCTTTAATTTTGATAACTTACTTTGCAAAAAAATTTATACTTTTATTTTGGAAGAACGATTCCCCTCCATCTTTTAAGACTTTCATTGACCAAATCACAGCATTTCTACCATTAGAAAAGCTAACATTGGAAAAATATAACCGTGGCATCTTTTTCAAGAATTTTGGTTCCCATTATTTTCTGGTTTAGAGCTTCATTCATTGTAAACTTCATCATACGCTGATTGCTGTTTTATTGTTGTCATATACTTTATGTAGGCTATCCTATGTATCTGTAGGTATTTGAGTTTTGATGCCCCTACTGTTACTTTTTTTTTTTGTTTTTAACAGTTTATTTATTTTTTATTTATTTCGTGTGTATGTTTTTGTGTTTTTTTTTGGGGGGGGGTGGTGGGAGGGGATGGGTTGTAGGCGAGATTTGGCTTGTGTGCACAAAAGAAAATTGTAAGACCTACTGTTATTTAGGATGTTTGTGATTGCCTTTCTTTTGTGAAATAAAAAGATATTGAAAAAAAAAAGAAAAAAAGAATATCCACATTAGAAATCCGGGTCAATCTCTGTAGTTTCTCCTCAGACGATCAAAACAGAGAACTGGGTGATGTTTGATTTCATCTGGAGAAACAAATCCCACTATCTAAAAAGATCTCACCTTCTTACGACCTTGGTCTGAAAGCGATTGAACTTGAATCTATGAATGGATGAATGGATGAATGGAGCGCAGGTGAAATGTCAGGCTGATTTGAACACGCGGGTCCGAGTGACGGTTGGTTTGGCCGCAGTCAAACAGGAACAAGGAAATACTTTACAAAAAACTAAACTAAGACGTTTTGATGACAGAATAAACTTATAAAATGTTTCATTAAGTGGTTATTAAACAACTTCTAACAAAAAAATACTCGATCCTGCAGTTATTCAGGGAGGTTTTACTCACCAGCTGCTTCAGCTGCCGCAGCTTCAGCTGCTGAAATCAGAAGCCATTTAGAAAAGTTAAGGCTGATTTATGGTTCAGCGTCACACCGACGCAGAGCCTACGGCGTAAGGTACGCGTCGACGCGTCGTTTATTCTTTAGACTCAATTTATTTTCCATTTACTATTCATTTTTGTGAATAATTTACCCATCCAAATTTTGTCAAATGAGTGAGAGTGAACTTTGTAATATTATAAGCCTCTTGGCTTCCTATTGTTCAACTTTCATTGACTGTTTTTTGTTTTGTTTTGTTTTTTTAATGAAAAAGGTGCAAATAAAAAAAAGACACCGATACAAATAAATAGCCAATATAGGCCCATACTATTATTTAAAATCAAGGTTTGTGGTTTTCATGAACTTTGTGGCTCCAGTTTAATTACATGAATTCTAGTGTGTGAGCGTCGCTTCCCCGTTCACACCAGCAGAGGGAGCTGCACCACCAGTCCTTTTATTTAAACTTTGTTAGGAAATCTTACTATACAAACACCAACAGGGCGAGTAAATGATAAATTATAGTAAATTATAAAAATATAATATAAAAATCCACTGGTGTTATTACTTGTTACTAGTTTTAGACTAGCATTAATGAAACAAATGACAAGAAATTGGTTAAAGGATGATACTTTAATTAATTCTAAATGGAAGGATCTTGTAAATCACAGATATGGAATGGAAAAAATAACAATGAGACTTAGAAATCAAGTTTATATTGTTGAAGAAAGATGGAAAAGATGAGTGAGTTAACAACAAACAGCCTAATGAAAATAACATGATTTAGTGTTTGTTTTGTCTCCGAATACGTCTGTACTTCTGTCCAAGTAGTGAATATAAGGATCCTATGTATTGACAAAGTGATATATATGTATAATGTTTTTAATTTTGTTTGATTTATTTATTTATTTTATTTTATTTGTGTGTGTTTTGTTGTTTATTTTATTCTGTTCTTGTCCTTTTATTTTCTAAAAAATGCAAATAAAAAAAAATTATAAAAATATCTAGTATGAATGAGAAGTCATAATATAGATAATGGCCCGGTTTCCCAGATCAGTTAAGAAGCTCTTAACAGCAAAGAGCTTCTTTCAAACCTTCTTAAGGAGCCTGTGAAAGAAAAACGCGTTTCCCAGAGTTGCTCTTACAGCCTGTCCTAACTGCACGTGAGCGTCCGACTGTCGCGTCGCACTGCTTGGCATCGGACGCTCTCTGTCCTGAAACACTGAACGCGTTATCGGCCCCACGTTCTACCACGTTCTTTTGATTGACAGCTGAGACTCGCCTTTTAAAAGGCTGATTTATGGTTCCGCGTTACACCCACGCAGACCCTAGGCCGTAGGTACGCAGCGCACTCACCGAACGGTGCGCGGCGCCGCGTACCCTACGCCGTAGGCTACGCCGTCGATTTTACGCGGAACCATAAATCAGCCTTTATTCACCCGCCCGTGCGCTCCTGAAAGAAACTCCTAAAATTACTCCTGAAAGAGTAAAGGGACAAGTAAAAGATGGTGATTACTTCTAATCTTCCTACGTTTGTACTTTCTAAACAGAAAACAAGCTTATTATTCGGTGGAATAAGT
The DNA here is from genome assembly GCF_033807715.1 of Cololabis saira. Lineage (NCBI taxonomy): Eukaryota > Metazoa > Chordata > Actinopteri > Beloniformes > Belonidae > Cololabis > Cololabis saira. The sequence continues at coordinate 49,043,674 of NC_084590.1, forward strand.
GGGGAAAAAACCGAACGGTGACGCAATCAAACAGTGAACAGCGTGGAGTGACCGGCGTGTGGTGTTAATGCAGCAAACATGTCAGCATGTCAGATCATTACTGGGATGTGGGGAAAAGCAGAGGACACGAGAAATCCAGCAGGATCCGGCACAAATTAAGCCCTAATAAGATTAAGATAAGATTCTTATTATATCTTATTATCTTATCAGAACCTTCCAGCTCCCTGGTATCTCCCTCCAGCAGCTGCCACTTTATTGAGGTTCTTGTATTGAAATGACCGTTTCCTACAGCGCTTTCAACTTTTTTTTTAACTTTCAACCGGCTTTCAACGCGAACGACAGGAAGAAAATAGAAGCAGGGCGTGCGACAAAAGTCCAGCTCAAAACGTCGCGCTGCGCCACGCCGCTCGCAACCAGTATAGACAGTGCAATAAAAAATAAAGCAATGGAATTGTTTTTGACGCTGACGCTCGCTCGCGTCGCATGCAGTGTGGACACGGTGTTAGCTTAAGAAGCTCTTTCCTTAAGAAGGAAATGAAAGATGCTGCTGACCCAGTCTTTACAACCATCTTAGTGAACAAAGACTCACAGATCCAGCCGCGTCAGGCAAATCAATATCACACCAAGCAATGAGATATTAAAACAATGCACCCCGCACACATTTTGATCAATTTTATACTTTAGATTTATATTGTTTAGCATTCATTGGTGACAGCAAAGGGGGGAAAAAAGAAAAATAAGGAATAACAAGTGTGTTCCTGTATATGCTTTATGCATTACGCACAAATAAAACGATCATCATGACTATCATTTATCATATCATATAAATAAAATTGAATTGAAAGCTGTTTCATAGTCCAAGTACTTTATTCACAAAATTTCGTCTTTTTTCTCGAAATTATATTTCAACATTAATCTTGACATTTCAACTTTTTTCTCGAAGTGCACAATAAAAAAAATCTTCCCCTCTCAGATATTTTTTCTCCTGCCTGGCGCTGATCCTTAAGGAGACCGATATTTATTGCTTTTATTTTGAAGGCGTCTCGCCGAGACCTTGTAAACATTCGGACTTTAATGGTAAAAGTTTAACGGCGGTAGAAAGTGTGTCTGAAAGACTAAACTAGTGTCAGGAATGCTAAAGTGCTAAAGTGGAGCCTAACTGACACAACAATCACCTTCTGATAAGGATTTGTTTTCTTTGCAAATGTTATGCCGTATTTATGTCCCGCTTGAGTTTGGTTGCCATGGTTACTGTCATGTATTGTGGTTAACGGTAGCTTTATTACCGACCGAGCAGCAGCTGCGTCGGTCGGTATTTAAGTTAAATGAAACTTGTATGAATGTAGAAAGACTAACTCTATTTTATTTGATTCCTTTATAGCTCTTACGGTGTTTGCAGTGTTAACAGGGTTGGGACACATTTTAACCAACAAGTTCCCATGACGCGGCAGCAAGTTTCCATGACTATACATGACCTCTAAAACATCAATGTATGAATGAAATATTGGAATAAAACTATGTAAAAAGTCACTACAGTGGAGATCTAATGACAATCATGGTTTTATACAAAAATGTGTTTAAACTAACACTGATATACCAGCAATATGTTTTAGTATATGTAGTATATGTTGTATAGTAATCTAATATAACTGTAATAACTGTAATAATAACCGAGCTGCATGATGCACAAGATGCTACAGTAGCAGATCACGCGTGAGACTTTTCGATACAAAATATATATTGATCTATTTTAAATCTACCTTATAGGCTGTTATTACTAAATGTTATCATGAATTGAGAAAAATAAATCCCATGACTTTTCCAAAACTTTTGGGGTGAAATTATGTTTCCAAAACTTTTCCAGGCCTTGAAAACGACATTTTCAAATTCCATGACTTTTCCAGGTTTTTTCAAAACGTACGAAGCCTGAGTTTATTTACTGAAACATCTGAGGAATAAAAACATAGCGAAGCATCAGTTTGAGAGTCAACCATCATCAGTCGGGGATGATACAGAACCGGCCCGGTACCAGATGACCCACGACCCGGAAACATTGGGAATAATGTGTTTCCATGCGTGAGCTAACAGGGTTATCCCTGTTTACTCAGTGATTAAACATGTATCTGGATCAAACCAGCGACGCGCGGAGAACATCATGACACAATTCCCGTCATTTCTGCTTCTTCTTCCTGTATCCAAATTCAAAACAAATGCTGCTTCAACTTTTCTCTCACCTTCTTGTAAATCTTCTATCCCCGTACTTTCTACTGTCTACAAATGCAGAAATGTTCATATCCTTCATTACATTTATGAAGTGATTAGTCTCCTCCTGGTCTTGTGTTTCTCCGTGTTTAGAAGAACTTCCTGGACTCAAAAGACCAGGATTCCTTGTGAACAGAACATGAGCAGAAAACAAATTCATGTTCCTTCTGATGGGGAAATCCCGTTATTCTAAACATGACCAAATATTCAGTTGGAAAAGGAGTAACCCAGGGCTCATTTTGTTTTTTTTTAAAAACCTGAATATGAGCACATTCCGGTTATTCAAAGGGGTTATTGGTGTTTACATGGCCGTGCGAGGCCGCCCCCGTTCCCCAAGGCCGCCCCCGTTCCCCAAGGCCGCCCCCGTTCCCCGAGGCCGCCCCCGTTCCCCCGAGGCCGCCCCCGTTCCCCGAGGCCGCCCCCGTTCCCCGAGGCCGCCCCCGTTCCCCCGAGGCCGCCCCCGTTCCCCCGAGGCTGCCCCCGTTCCCCGAGGCCGCCCCCGTTCCCCCGAGGCCGACCCTGCCCCCGTTCCCCGAGGCCGCCCCCGTTCCCCCGAGGCCGACCCTGCCCCCGTTCCCCGAGGCCGCCCTCGTTCCCCGAGGCCGCCCCCGTTCCCCCGATGCCGCCGATTTTTTCTCCACATTTGGACTGTTTTTCCTGCTGCTGGTCATCCTCTAGGGCTCGGTCAGAGATCAACATGTTCCTCGTTGCTCAGAGCAGCAGATATCGGTCAGATCTCGGTCCTGCTGACGGGACGAGGACCCTCTACGGCTGCAGCTCTCTAGAGTAACTGCCTCTCCTGGAATCTCCTCCGTGCTCTGGAGATTGTACTGGGAGACACATCAGCACAGCAGAGGATGTACTTCCTGCGGCAGCTGAAGAAATTCAACCTGCCAAAGACAATGATGGTGCAGTTTTACACGGCCATCATTGAGTCCATCCTCACCTCCTCCATCACCATCTGGTACGCTGCTGCCACTGTGAAGGACAGGAGCAGCTGCAGCGTATCATCCGCTCTGCAGAGAAGGTGATTGGCTGCAATCTCCCATCTCCCACCCCGGACATAAACTGTTTCAGACTCTTCCCTCTGGCAGGAGGCTGCGGTCCATCAGGACCAAAACCTCATGCCACGGTCTACATTTTATTTTACTGTTTATACTTTTTATTGTTTATACTTTCTATTGTTTATACATTTCATTTAATTTTATCTCGTACATATTGCTCTTATAATTGTATTGTGTTGCACCAATCACCATAACAAATTCCTCGTGTGAAAACTTGGCAATAAACCCTTTTCTGATTCTGATTTCTGATTCTGATCAGATCTTCTTGCAACAGCACACATGGATGTGCCGTCCCGAAGGAGTTGGTTGGAGAATCTTTGCGACTTCAGGAGAGCAACTTCGTGCTCCCAGTCGTGATAACGACTCCAGCTAAAGCAACACTGGTGGAAAAACAGTTCAAACTAAAGCAACACTGGTGGAAAAACAGTTAAACAAGATCAAGAGGAGCAACTGGAAATGGCTCCACCTGCAAAGCCAGTCCTGATTATATGTTACGGTTAATGTAGAAAAACGGCTATTTTGCAAAGTACAAAGTACAAAAAACAGTACTTTTGTCAAACAAAAAACATCTCATAATCTTCCTGTGCCGTTTAGGTCCAGCTCCTTCAGTCAATCCTGTTTTTCAGTCAGAGCCACTCAGTTTTGGAACGTCATACCAACTGATATAAGATACTGTGCTACTTACCACACCTTTACAAAAAACTCAAGACCTGGCTATTAACAAATCAAACATGTGACCACATGTAATCAGTTAATTGTGTATTGTATTATTGTTTATACTATTATTTTGTATTGTGTTGTAAATATTGTGTTTTACTTTTAATTCTTCTGTTTTAGGTGTAATGTTTTATAACATCTTGCCAAAAGGACTACAGTTGCGATTAGCCAGTTGGCTAAAACTGGCGCATTTACAGTAATGTTGATTAATGTGTACTGTCCTTTTTTTAAATAAACTGAAACTGAACTGAAACATACATTTTTAAGCTCATGGTGCGCGCTGCGTGGACATCACATTTTTAATCATCTCTCCAGTCTCGATGCTCCGGTCAGCTCGAGACATTTGTCTCGAGCTGACCGTGGCAATTATAGCAATTATTCTGAGTCCAAATCCCAGGCAGTATATTCCTAAATTGAGTATTCCAAAACGAATAATGCAAACTACAGATCACGTCATTGGCACTAGGAATGGGCGATATTTTACCCTTCACGATATACCGTCAAAAAAATTCCTCACGGTAAGAATTTGTCATCTTCCGGTAAAAACGATACATTCCCGAGGAGCTCGTCGTTAAACGAGGCTCCAGCTCTGGAACTGGTTTGGATTTATAAAAGAGAGACGAGGAGCAAACATCATCCATTATGTGCAGAGTCTGCAAAAACAGAAGGAAATGGTTGTTACATTTTGATATAACATTTGACTATTACGAAAAAAAATTGCAATAGTATCTCATTTGTGGCATGTTCCAACCACAGGTTAATTTGAACATTTTATTTATATTAGAAGACGTCATCACTGATTGGATTTTATTTTCAGTGAACTTTTATTTATTTGTCCTGTTTCTTTATTTATCAGGTTTAATTTTTTTCTACTTTGTGATTTTATAAGCTAAGAAAACTTGAAGGACAAAGATACTTTTGCTGTTTGCACTGTTATCCCACTTTTAAGCCATACAGTTTGAATAAATGTTGAATCTGTTCTTACATTTAAAACTTGTTTCATTTGAGTCATTACAGTTTTGCAGTACAGGTGTACTAATTTAATTGGTTTTTATTAATCCAATTGAATTGGTGTAGTTTAGTATTTAGTATCTTTTAGAGCAGTGTTTTGGCTCCAAAGACTGAACGTGGTGATAGATTTATAGTTAAAAAGATGGAGTTGAATTGGAATTTTTTTTTATCGTCATTTTTATCGTTATCGGGATAAATGCCAGAAATTATCGTGGTAAATTTTGTAGTCCATACCGCCCATCCCTAATTGGCACCCCAGAATAGAGGCCACCGAGGTGGCAAAGCGCAGTGGAGTGCACTCACCTCTACCAGCCTTATAGGTCTGGGAAATGTACTTGCAAATATCCAGTGTGACAGTCTTTGTGAGGAAACATCTATTCCCACCTTCTCTTTGCACCTCCAAAACAGACAAACAGTTGTTGCGTCTCTCTCATGGAAGGTGAAGCTCCTAAACCCGAATCGCATAAACCCGAAGCGCGCACATGATGAGATGAGGTCTCTCCTCCTCCTCCATTTGCACAAATTGATGAAACCAAAACAAACTAAGCAAACGTAATTCATTTGGTAGATAGAGTCCAGTTACTACAGAATAGCCTACAGTTCAGTTGAATGGATGAAATTCGTGCTTAAACCAGTCACTTACAGTCGCCAATCAGTGCAGTTGGTGCAGCAGCCAATGGAAGAAGCCCATATGCTGCACATGCTTGTTGTTGACAAGGCTATTTATGACTGTTGAAGAATCCTAACGTTACACTCCCCGAAAAAGTGTCGGGTCTGACACATCCACAGCATTAACCGGCTACTGCCGTTTTTCTACATTAGCTGCTCTGATGGTTATTTTGCACATTAGCCGGCTGTTTTGTAAAATAGCCGTTTTTCTACATTAACCGTAACATATATATAAAACCAGTCATGTTTTTGAGGATCTCGTTGTTAATTCCTGTTGTTAATTCCATCAACACCAGCTGAAACTGATTAACAACCGTCTCAAACTCATCTCACAAAAATCCGTGAAATGCCCACGACCTCTCACCACTATTTTCCGTGGTATATACACGGAAAATGGTATAATTCCGTGTGAGCACCACGGATATTGTACCATTCAAAGTCAATGGGTTCCGTGGTCGTGATATATACACGGATTATGACATTATTATTATTTATATATTATTCTTTATTATAGTGGCTAAATTATGAGTTTTTGTCGCGAAAGGTACTGTTTGTTACTGTCAGTTTGTAAAAGGATGTTTTTAATGCTGTTTTAGCAGTGTTTTATTGAGGTTTTAATGGGAGCACCACGGATATAGTACTATGCAAATTTTTTATATGTTGTTCGGGGGCATGCCCTGAACAGACAGACGTTAGTTTGGTGCAGATCAGACCTGTACTTTTCGATGGGCGGGGCTTTGAAACTTCACCTTTTCCAACATTCGAACGGACGCCGTTGCCACAACATTTGACCAAACCAAGTAAAACTTGACCTGTGGCCTCCATATGGGGCCTTGATTGGGCTTGCCAAGTCTCAACTCTGTGAACCCTCTGCACTGCCAAATAGCTCTGTGGAAGTCGTACAGCCACGGGACCAAGAGATCCTAGCAAAGGGCCTTCTGCATTGCAACATAGTCAAAAATCAGCCTCCCAGCTCAAAGCGTTAGTGAATTATTCAAAAAACACACAAAAAAGGCCCGAAAAAGGCACCACACACGGTGACCTTTGGCACTTCCGAAGGTCGCATGGGTCTGGACCTCGGCACAGTGGATGAGAGTCACCTCCTGATACAGAGTCTAGAATTTCAGCCTCCTAGCTCAAAGCGTTAGTGAACTATGCAAAAAAATACACGAAATAGGCTTTGCAGGCCCGAAAAGCAACACACACGGTGACCTTTGACACTTCCGAAGGTCATACAGATCTGAAACTCGGCACAGTGGATGAGAGTCACCTCCTGATACAGAGTCTAGAATTGCAGCCTCCTAGCTCAAAGCGTTAGTGAACTGTGCAAAAATAGACACGAAATAGGCCTCATAGGCAAACCTATAACAATACATAACAAACCTCCTGGGCCTACTGAGCATTAATAACATGTCATAATCGAAGGAGAACTAATTAAAACGGATGTCCTTAACATGAACCTATTGTATTATTGAATTATCGAGGACACTTTCGTGTTTTTGTGTTTAGAAATGTTAAAGATATTAAAAGAAAACCATAACACAATGAGGAAAATACTGTGGCGAACAAGTCGTGCCCAGAGCGTGTCTCGAACCACAGTCTCCCAGACCAGAGTCAACTGCACTAACCAGTCGGCCAAATGCTGATGTGTTGCCCTGGCGGGCAAGGCCTTATCTTATCTGTGGTCGTTACACTATGTTCCAAAAAGTATTGTTTTTAATGGACAAGATCCGGCATTTTACGTTGAATTCTATTGTTCAGGTTTTAAAATTCTAGCTAAATACATAAAAAAGGGAGGTGAGGTGTGAGCTTCATAACAAAACTTCTGTGCCTACTGAGCATTAATAACATGGGGTTAGCCATAGAAAGGGGCGATAACAGCCTCCTGCGCCTACTAGTAGGTAGAGTAGGGCCCTACTGGCCCATATCTATGGGATGATTGTTATCGTTTTGTCCTTCATTCAATGGTATGACAGCAGTCAAATCAGGTGACGGATCCCATTGACTTCGCATAGTACTATATCCGTGGTGCTCCCATTAAAACCTCAATAAAACACTGCTAAAACAGCGTTAAAAACATGCTTTTACAAACTGACAGTAACAAAAAGTACCTTGCGCGACAAAAACTCATAATTTAGCCAAAATAACAAAGAATAATATATAAATAATAATAATGTAATAATCCGTGTACATATCACGACCACGGATCCCATTGACTTTGCATGGTACAATATCCGTGGTGCTCACACGGAATTATGCAATTTTTCGTGGTATTTTCCACCACGGAAAATAGTGGTGAGAGGTCGTGGGCATTTCACAGATTTTTGTGAGATCAGGTTGAACTGTCTGCCACGAACCAACCAAAACCTGATCAGAAAAGAGCAGTTGAATTCATGCCATACCCTGATAGAAAACTGTTCCTTTAATTCTTTAGAGCAGTGTATATATATATACAGATACATTACCAGTTTGGCACCAGACCGTTTTTTCCACTGGTTTCAAAGTTTCTCGTGTCGACTTCAGTCCCAGAAATTCACCTGATTTTATTACAGAACGTGATTAAAGTGAGATTTTATGACTAGAGGCTTAAAATGGTTCAGGACTCGGACCAGGACCATCAGAACCAGCATTACCCGTGGGTCCAGGTTCAGGTCCAGATCCAGCTCCAGCTCCTCTAAACACCAATCAATGTCCCCTTGTTGCATAATTAAAATCCCTGCACTGCAAAAACTCAAAATCTTAACAAGAATATTGGTCTTATTTCTAGTTAAAATGTCTCATTTTTAGTAAAAAAAAAATCTCATTACACTTAAAACAAGATTCATCACTGGAAAAAAGTCGAGAAAAAAGTCAAAATATCGATACAAGTCGAAATAGAGAAAAAAATCGAAATGTCATCACTGGAAAAAACAACAATTTTCACCTGTTTCAAGTAAATTTTCACTTGAAATAAGTAGAAAAAAATCTGCCAGTGGAACAAGATTTATCTTCTCATTACAAGCAAAAAAAATTTCTCTACTTATTTTAAGCCTCCTGTTGTCAAATAAGGGATTTTTGTCTTATTTCTAGTTAAAATGTCTCATTTTAAGTCAAAAAAATCTCATTACACTTAAAACAAGAGTAATTACCAGACAATTTTCACCTGTTCGAAGTAAATTTTCACTTGAAATAAGTAGAAAAATCTGCAAGTGGAACAAGATTTATCTTCTCATTACAAGCAAAAAAATCTAAAATGTAGGAAAATCTGCTTGAAACAGGTGAAAATTGTTTTTTCCAGTGATGAGTCTTGTTTTAAGTGTAATGAGATTTTTTTACTAAAAATTAGACATTTTAAACTAGAAATAAGACAAATATTCCTGGTAAGATTTTGAGTTTTTGCAGTGTGGTCCATGTTGAGCCGCATTTTGTAATAAACGTCCAAAATGTAATAACTTTGTCATTTCATTTTGTAATAAACTTCCCCAACGCATTTTGTAATAAATTTCACCACATTATGTTATAAGTTATTACATTTTGAGAAGATTATTACAAAATGCACTTGCAACTTTTTTATTCTCTAGAAAATGTAATAACATGGTGCATTATGTAATAACAATTCTAAAGCAGAGTTTATTTGTTACCTATATAATTCCAAACTTCAAATAGGAAACTAAAGTTATATTTGGAGTTTTATACATAGATTTATTGGGCTACATAGCTCTGAGGGAAATTGCATAAAAAACAACAAAAATCACTCTTGTATAAATTCATTGTTAAACAAACAACAATAATAATAAAATAATAATAATAATAATAATAATAATAATAATAATAATAATAATAATAGGTATTATTACATAATGCACCATGTTATTACATTTCCTAGAAAAATAAAAAAGTTGCAATTTAGCATTTTGTAATAATCTTCTCAAAATGCAATAACTTATTCAGGTTCAGACACATTTTAACCAACAAGTTTCCATGACTTTACACGAATAAAACATCAATGTATGAATGAAATATAGGAATAAAACTATGTCAAAAGTCACTACAGTGGAGATTTAATGACAATTATGGTTTTATACAAAATAACCATTTGTTTGTAATATAACTAATAACTGTAATAATAACCGATCTGCATGATACGTGAAAACGCGCAAGACTTTTCGATACGAAATATTTATTGATCAATTTTAAATCTACCTTATAGGCTGTTATTACTAAATGTTATCATTAAGTGAGAAAAATAAATCCCATGACTTTTCCAAAACTTTTGGGGTGAAATTATGTTTCCAAAACTTTTCCAGGACTTAAAAACGACATTTTCAAATTCCACGACTTTTCCAGGTTTTTTCAAAACGTACGAACCCTGTTATTACATAATGTGGCAAAATTTATTACAAAATGGGGCAGTTTATTACAAAATGAAATGAAAAAGTTATTACATTTTGGACGTTTATTACAAAATGCGGCTCAACAGTCTCAGTCCTGCACTGCAAAAACTCACAATCTTAAGATGAATATTTGTCTTATTTCTAGTTAAAATGTCAAATTTTTAGTCAAACAAAATCTCATTACACTTAAAACAAGACTCATCACTGGAAAAAACAACAATTTTCACCTGTTTCAAGCAGATTTTCATTCATTTTAGATTTTTTTGCTTGTAATGATGTAATGTAATTTTCTACTTACCGTATTGGCCTGAATATAAGACGGTTTTTTTTCATTGAAATAAGACTGAAAAAGTGGGCGTCGTCTTACATTCGGGGTCTAGACGTTATACCCATTCACAACACTAGATGGCGCCAGATATCTTTAAAGGCAATGCTGAACTTAACTCCCCAGGACAAAGGAACCCCTGTCACGAAGAAGAAAAATAAAAAATAGCACTAAGAAAGAAAAGAGAAGAAAATAAGAGGAGATAACAGAAAGTGCAGAAACGAGAAAAGAGGGTGGAAGATCGGCAGGTAAACCGGCAGCTGAGGAGAAGTTATGATGCAAACTTTAACATGATGATGGTTTGAACGAGGCAAAATAACAGGCTTTTTCTCTCGGATATATTGTTATAATCATTTGTTTCAGATGTACTGTCATTATTTTCTGTATGAAAATTGAATTTGGTGTTCAAAAAGTCTTTTTGCAAACTTGAGTCTTGAAAAAGAGGGAGTCTTATAATCAGGGTCGTCTTATATTCGGGGCAATACGGTATTTCAAGTGAAAATTTACTTGAAACAGGTGAAAATTGTCAAATAAGTTATTTTTCTGGTAATAACTCTTGTTTTAAGTGTAATGAGATTTTCTTTGACTAAAAATGAGACATTTTAACTAGAAATAAGACAAAAATTCCTGGTAAGATTTTGAGTTTTTGCAGTGTGGACCAGGTCCAGGTCTAGAACCAAGTCCAGGTCCAGGTCTCGGTCTCAGTGGTTCTTGCTGAGTCTCTTGGACCGGCGGAGTCCGATTCTCCTGCAGTTCTGGGTCATCCAGGATCTCAGGAAGTGCTGGTCCCGGACCTGGTCCTGGTCTCGGACCTGGACCAGGTCCTGGTCTCGGCCCCGGTCTCGGGGGCCTCGGCCGGCGCCGCGGACCCGGCTCTCCAGGTCGAACTGTCTCTGCAGCTTCAGGGCCAGAACCCGGTCCTGCTGGACCTGGTCCTGGTCCTGGTCCAGGTCCCGGTTCTTGGTCTTCCTCGTCCTCTTTGAGGTTTTCTGGTTGCGGCGGTTGCGGCCGCGGTCCTTTGGCGCTAGTTTAACCGAGTTCCTGGTAAACGGTGGTAAGATGGCCGCCCCCCCAGGGGAGCGGCCATCGGGGGGGCCGGGGGGGCCCGCGAGACCCCCCGCGGGGCCGGCCCGGCCGGCCGGGACCCGGATCTTCACCGGCCTCTCGGCCTCGGCCGGCGGGTCGAACCGCAGCTTCCTCTTGTTGGACGGCGCCTTGGTGGCTCCGCCCCCAGGCTCCTCCCACCCGTTGCTGGCTCCGCCCACATCGCTGGCTCCGCCCACATCACTGGCCCCGCCCCCGGGGACGGGGCTGGTCAGCGTGGCCTTGTTCGTGGCCGTCAGGCTCCGCCGGTCCAGCTCGATCTGCCGCCACTTCTGCAGCACGGCGGCGCTAGCCTCGTAGCTGGTGGCTAGCGGCCGCGGGCCGCGGCTCAGGTTGCGCGGCGTGGACTTGACGACGGCGGGCTCCACTAGCCGGCCGTCCGCTAGCCGCTTGGGCGGCGTGCACGGCGAGCACACGATGGGCTTGAAGTGGTTGAGCTCCTCCGAGATGCTGTCGTTGCTCTCGGGGCTGACGGAGCGCTCGGCGCTGCTGCGCGGCGGCGGCGCCGCGGCGGAGACGAGGCCCAGCGGCGTGGAGGACGTTAGCACGGCGCGCCAGGTCAGGCGCCGGTCCGGCGCCGTCACGGGCGCCGACAGGCAGCGGCTGTTCTCCGACGACAGCAGGATTCCCGCCGCCGAGCTGTGGCTGATGCCGACCTGAGGGAGAACACAGGTTAGCTCGAGCTAGCCAAGGTTAGCACAGGTTAGCTGGAGCTAGCCAAGGCTAGCACAGGTTAGCTGGAGCCAGCCAAGGCTAGCACAGGTTAGCTGGAGCTAGCCAAGGCTAGCACAGGTTAGCTGGAGCTAGCCAAGGCTAGCACAGGTTAGCTGGAGCCAGCCAAGGCTAGCACAGGTTAGCTGGAACTAGCCAAGGCTAGCACAGGTTAGCTGGAGCCAGCCAAGGCTAGCACAGGTTAGCTGGAGCTAGCCAAGGCTAGCACAGGTTAGCTGGAGCCAGCCAAGGCTAGCACAGGTTAGCTGGAGCTAGCCAAGGCTAGCACAGGTTAGCTGGAGCCAGCCAAGGCTAGCACAGGTTAGCTGGAGCTAGCCAAGGCTAGCACAGGTTAGCTGGAGCCAGCCAAGGCTAGCACAGGTTAGCTGGAGCTAGCCAAGGGTAGCACAGGTCTGAGCTAGAGCTAGCCAAGGCTAGCACGGGTCTGAGCTAGAGCTAGCCAAGGCTAGCACGGGTCTGAGCTAGAGCTAGCCAAGGCTAGCACGGGTGTGAGCTAGAGCTAGCCAAGGATAGCACGGGTGTGAGCTAGAGCTAGCCAAGGCTAGCAAAGGTCTGACTGGGCACAGGACAGTACTGGGCGCTCAGTAGCGTCCGGCCCTGCTGAGCGCGCTCAGTAGCGTCCGGCCTTGCTGAGCGCGCTCAGTAGCGTCCGGCCTTGCTGAGCGCGCTCAGTAGCGTCCGGCCTTGCTGAGCGCGCTCAGTAGCGTCCGGCCTTGCTGAGCGCGCTCAGTAGCGTCCGGCCCTGCTGAGCGCGCTCAGTAGCGTCCGGCCCTGCTGAGCGCGCTCAGTAGCGTCCGGCCCTGCTGAGCGCGCTCAGTAGCGTCCGGCCTTGCTGAGCGCGCTCAGTAGCGTCCGGCCTTGCTGAGCGCGCTCAGTAGCGTCCGGCGGTAGCGTCGTACCCGGTCCATCAGCGCCGCCGGCGGCACCACCATCTTCTTCCCTCCTCGGTCCTCCAGCGGGTCGGTGCAGCTGCGGCTCCGCTGGGAACCACTGAAGAAGAAGAGAAGAAGAAGAAGAGACAGGTGAGTTCAGGGTCCTGGGAGTAACAGACCTGGGAGTTACAGGCCTGGGAGTGACAGCCCTGGGAGTGACAGCCCTGGGAGTTACAGTCCTGGGAGTAACAGCCCTGGGAGTGACAGCCCTGGGAGTGACAGCCCTGGGAGTGACAGCCCTGGGAGTTACAGTCCTGGGAGTAACAGTCATGGGAGTAACAGTCATGGGAGTAACAGCCCTGGGAGTAACAGTCCTGGGGGTAACAGTCCTGGGGGTAACAGTCCTGGGAGTAACAGACCTGGGAGTTACAGACCTGGGAGTTACAGACCTGGGAGTAACAGACCTGGGAGTTACAGACCTGGGAGTTACAGACCTGGGAGTTACAGACCTGGGAGTTACAGACCTGGGAGTAACAGACCTGGGAGTTACAGACCTGGGAGTAACAGACCTGGGAGTAACAGTCCTGGGAGTAACAGTCCTGGGAGTTACAGACCTGGGAGTTACAGTCCTGGGAGTTACAGTCCTGGGAGTTACAGGCCTGGGAGTAACAGTCCTGGCAGTAACAGGCCTGGGAGTTACAGGCCTGGGAGTTACAGGCCTGGGAGTTACAGGCCTGGGAGTTACAGTCCTGGGAGTTACAGGCCTGGGAGTAACAGTCCTGGGAGTAACAGACCTGGGAGTTACAGGCCTGGGAGTTACAGGCCTGGGAGTTACAGGCCTGGGAGTTACAGACCTGGGAGTTACAGACCTGGGAGTTACAGGCCTGGGAGTTACAGGCCTGGGAGTTACAGGCCTGGGAGTTACAGACCTGGGAGTTACAGGCCTGGGAGTTACAGGCCTGGGAGTTACAGGCCTGGGAGTTACAGACCTGGGAGTTACAGGCCTGGGAGTTACAGGCCTGGGAGTTACAGGCCTGGGAGTTACAGACCTGGGAGTTACAGGCCTGGGAGTTACAGACCTGGGAGTTACAGGCCTGGGAGTTACAGTCCTGGGAGTTACAGGCCTGGGAGTTACAGGCCTGGGAGTTACAGTCCTGGGAGTTACAGGCCTGGGAGTTACAGACCTGGGAGTTACAGTCCTGGGAGTAACAGTCCTGGGAGTTACAGTCCTGGGAGTAACAGTCCTGGGAGTTACAGTCCTGGGAGTTACAGTCCTGGGAGTAACAGTCCTGGGAGTTACAGACCTGGGAGTTACAGTCCTGGGAGTTACAGGCCTGGGAGTAACAGTCCTGGCAGTAACAGACCTGGGAGTTACAGGCCTGGGAGTTACAGGCCTGGGAGTTACAGACCTGGGAGTTACAGTCCTGGGAGTTATAGTCCTGGGAGTTACAGGCCTGGGAGTAACAGTCCTGGGAGTTACAGTCCTGGGAGTAACAGGCCTGGGAGTTACAGGCCTGGGAGTTACAGGCCTGGGAGTTACAGCCCTGCGAGTTACAGTCCTGCGAGTAACAGTCCTGGGAGTAACAGTCCTGGGGGAGTAACAGCCCTGGGGGAGTAACAGCCCTGGGAGTGACAGCCCTGGGAGTAACAATCCTGGGGGAGTAACAGACCTGGGAGTAACAGTCCTGGGAGTAACAGCCCTGGGAGTAACAGTCCTGGGGGAGTAACAGTCCTGGGGGAGTAACAGTCCTGGGGGAGTAACAGACCTGGGAGTAACAGTCCTGGGAGTAACAGTCCTGGGGGTAACAGTCCTGGGAGTTACAGGCCTGGGAGTTACAGTCCTGGGAGTAACAGGCCTGGGAGTTACAGTTTTCGGAGCGTTCAGTTCCAGTTCCCAGCGTGGGACTCCGGCCTCTCACCTGCTCAGGGACGAGGAGTTCTTGGTTTTCCTGATGAAGGCGGAGATGTTCCTGATCTTCCTGCTGATTGGCTCCTCGTTCTCCGAGTCGGACCGGACGCCCTGAGGAGAAGAGCAGGTTTAGACCGGGTTCCCCGGGCCCCCCACCCCCCCCTGAACCTGAACCCCGAACTCACCAGCTCCTCATCTCCAAGAACCGGTCCGGACTCGTCTCTGCAGATCTGGGAGTTCCTCCTCTTCAGCTCGTCGTCAGGAACCAGCTGGAACACAGAGGTGAGACGGTACTACAGTTCCTGGTTCCACCACGACTCTACAGCTGATAATACGGTACTACAGTTCCTGGTTCCACCACGACTCTACAGCTGATAATACGGTACTACAGTTCCTGGTTCCACCACGACTCTACAGCTGATAATACGGTACTACAGTTCCTGGTTCCACCACGACTCTACAGCTGATACGTTACTACAGTTCCTGGTTCCACCACGACTCTACAGCTGATACGGTACTGCAGTTCCTGGTTCCACCATGACTCTACAGCAGGAACCAGCTGGAACACAGCTGAGCGGTGAGACGGTACTACAGTTCCTGAACCGGTTCAGAGCCCGGCCAGAACCGGTCCGGTGCCAGACTCACCTTGTGTTTCCCGGTCGGTCCTGAAACCACGTCTGCCGACTTCGGAAGAGCCGGAAACACAAAGAATTCTGGGAAGAAAACAGGAAAGTGACGTCAGTCAGCGGAACCTCCGGAACATTTCTCCGGCGTCGTTACCAATAGTACTACCAGTTAGGGGTGTGCAAACAAGGGTACCTCACGATTCGATTTCGATTATTGGAGCTTCAATTCTTCGATTATAACGATTGTCGATTCGATTATTGGTGCCACGATTCTTCGATTATTGTGATTTTTAATGCTTTTTTCCATACAAGATTGATTTTGTCTTCATCTGTGGCTACATTTGTAAATAAATAGCCAATCAATTAACTCAGTTCCTCTAACAACACTCATTAAGTAAATAACAAGGTTTTTTGAACAATTGACATGTATTTTTCAAAGACACAAAATAATGTATTTTATGACTATGTAAACATTTGCTCTTTGACTTACTTAACTTTGACCAGGGAAAGCTGCACTTGCATGAGAGCGCCCTCTATTGGTGGAAAACACTGAAAACGGTCAAGCCCTGGATTTAATGAGTTCATTAATTCAAGTAAACCAGATATGTACTTAGTGTAAACATATCTGCCATATTTCAAGTGAACAATAAGAAATGTGCATTCTTGAAAATGAAATGATTCAGCAGCTTATTCAGTCTGGAATCTGGATAGGATAATTAAAAAAAAAAAAACGAAGCTAACGGAGATGCTAACAGAGATGCTAACAGAGATGCTAACAGAGATGCTATGCTATAACGCTTTGGGGGAAACCCCAATTATGGTACAGAAAAAATATCTATATATATCGAGTATCAACATTCAGCTAGAAAATATCGAGATATGACTTTCGGTCCAAATCGCCCAGCCCTAGTACCAACATTACAGTACTACCAGTAGTACCAAACTACCAGTACTACCAATACTACACTACTACCAACACTACAGTACTACCACTACTACCAACACTACAGTACTACCAATACTACAGTACTACCAACACTGCAGTACTACCACTACTACCAAACTACCAGTTCTACCAATACTACAGTACTACCAACACTACAGTACTACCAACACCGCAGTACTACCAATACTACCAAACTACCAGTTCTACCAATACTACAGTACTACCAACACTACAGTACTACCAACACTGCAGTACTACCACTACTACCAAACTACCAGTTCTACCAATACTACAGTACTACCAACACTACAGTACTACCAGTAGTACCGACACTACAGTACTACCACCCCTATAGTACTACCAATACTACAGTACTAATATACTACCAGTACTAGCAACATTACAGTATTACCAGTACTACAGTACCACACTACTACCAATTCTACAGCACTGCCACTACTACCATCACTACCAAAATTACAGTACTACCAGTATTATGAATACAGTACTACCAATATACAGTACTACCAGTACTACCATCACTACCAATAGTACAGCAATACCAGTGCTACCAATACTACAGTAATGCCAATACTACAGTACTATCAGTACTACCAGGACTACAGTAATACCAATACTACAGTACAACCAATACTGTAGTACTACAGCACTATCAATAATACAGTACTATCATTACTACCAGTGTTACAAGGTTACTATTACTACAGTACAACCAGTGCTACCAATACTATGGTACTACAGTATTACCAAGACTACAGTAATACCAGTACTACAGTAATACCAGTACTACAGTACCACAACCCCCCCCCGTTCATGTCCAAACATGTCTCAACACGTCCCGGGATCAGCAGATCAATCTCTGCGGTACTACAGTAGTAACAGTACTACCAGCACTACCAATACAATAGTACTACCAGTACTACCAATACCACAGCACTTCCAATACTACAGTAATACCAATAATACAGTAGTACCAGTAATACAGTACTACCAAGAGGCTACTACCAGTACTACAGTACCCCAGTTCACTACTAACAGTAGTAACATTACTACCAGTACTACAGTGTTACCAATACTACAGTAATACTGGTACTACCAGTAAAACTAGAGTACTACCAGTAATACCAATACTACAGTGATACCAATACTACAGTAATACCAATACTACAGTACTACCAATACTACCAGTAATATCAGTAATACTACAGTATTACCACTATTACAGTGCCCCACCCCCCGTTCATGTCCAAACATGTCTCAACACGTCCCGGGATCAGCAGATCAACCTCCGCAGTACTACAGTACTACAGTACTACCAGTAGTAACAGTACTACAGTACTGCCACTAATAACAGTACTACAGTACAACCAGTACTACCAGTAGTAACAGTACTACAGTACAACCAGTACTACCAAAACTACGGTACTACCAGTAATACTACAGTATTACTAGTACTACAGTAACACCAATATTACAGTACATCCAGTACTACGGTACTACCAGTAATACTACAGTACTACCAGTAATACTACAGTAATACTACAGTACTATCAATACTACAGTACAACCAGTACTATGGTACTACCAGTAATACTACATTATTACCAGTATTACATTATTACCAGTACTACAGTAATACCAGTAATACTACAGTAATACCAGTAATACCAGTAATACTACAGTAATACCAGTAATACTACAGTATTATCAATACTACAGTACAACCAGTACTATGGTACTACCAGTAATACTACAGTAATACTACAGTAATACTACAGTAATACTACAGTAATACTACAGTAATACCACAGTAATACTACAGTAATACCACAGTAATACTACAGTAATACTACAGTAATACTACAGTAATACTACTGTAATACCAGTAATACTACTGTAATACTACAGTAATACTACAGTAATACCACAGTAATACCAGTAATACTACAGTAATACTACAGTAATACCACAGTAATACTACTGTAATACCAGTAATACTACAGTAATACTACAGTAATACTACAGTAATACTACAGTAATACTACAGTAATACTACTGTAATACCAGTAATACCAGTAATACTACAGTAATACTACAGTAATACTACAGTAATACTACTGTAATACCAGTAATACTACAGTAATACTACAGTAATACTACAGTAATACTACAGTAATACCAGTAATACCACAGTAATACTACTGTAATACCAGTAATACCAGTAATACTACAGTATTACTACAGTAATACCAGTAATACTACAGTACTACCAGTAATACTACAGTAATACTACAGTACTACCAGTAATACTACAGTAATACTACAGTACCACCTCCCGTTCATGTCCAAACATGTCTCAACTCGTCCCGGGATCAGCAGATCAACCTCCTGCACCTGGAACATCACGTGACCCTCGGACCCCACGTGACCTCCTGGACCCCACGTGACCCCCGGACCCCACGTGACCCCGCCAGCAGCTCACTGACGTCCTGATTGATTCCTGATCACAGCTGCTCGGATCTGATTGATTCCTGATCAGCAGCTGCTCGGATGTGACTCCAGCCGCGGGTTTTAGTCCTTAAACGTTTGTAAAACGGTATTAAAGTGAACTTTGTGAAAGTTTAACTTTAATAAAAACGTTAACTTTAATAAAAACAGCGCGGAGCGCGGACCGACCTCTGCGGGGATCCCGCTCCCTCCTGCCCGCTCTGGGCTCCTTCCTGGCGGGGTAGTCGGGCGGGCTGGCCCCGGTCCTGGCCCCCGGACCCGGGCCGGGCCCAGGACCGGGACCGGGACCCGGGCCGGGCCGGGACGTGTCGGGGACGGCGCTGGCCGGACGCTCGGCCGCCGCTGCAGCCGCTGCCGCCGCCGCCATCTTCCTGCTCTGTTTCCCCCACAAACAGGCCCCGCCCCCTCCAGCAGCAAGCCCCGCCCCCTCCCGCCGCCGGCCGAGCGGGAGCTCGCCGTGACGTCAGCCCAGGTTTCCATTTCAAAATAAAATAAAATATGTTATTTATGGATGATTTTTGTCCCAAAATTAAATAAATAAATACATCATTAATTATTTAAAATGGGAATTAAATATATAATTAATGAACTAAATGTGTAATTAATTAATTAAATACTGAAATAATTAATTAAATACTGAAATAATTAATTAAATACTGAAATAATTAATTAAATACTGAAATAATTCAGAATCAGAAAGGGGGTTTATTGCCAAGTTTGTTAACACACACAAGGAATTTGTTGTGGTGATTGGTGCAATACAGTAAAAATAAAAATATAAAAACAAATTAAATATATGTTTTTACTTAAAATTAATTTTATTTTAATTAATTAATGACACATTTAATCAATTAATAACACATTTAATTAAAGGAGCTTGAGGCTCCTTTTAAGAAATGAGACTCTCTAGCGCCACCCTTCACCACGATGGCCGTCGGGGGTACTGCAGCCAACAGTGAAGCCGGCACGGGAGAACGGGGAGAACGTGCATGCAGCTTCATGTGACGTCACATCCGCAGCCCAGCGCGGGAAATTCGGGACCGAATTGCAGCACATTTTGCAGCACACAGCCTGTTCAAGGCAATGGAGAGATACACTAGAGGGCTCATTCTTTTGGGTTTGGAACGCTTCATCTGACATTATTACTAGAAAACTTAAAATGTATACGGATTTTTTTCATAAATCTTGCCACAATCCGGCCTCAAGCTCCTTTAATGAATGACATATTTCATTCCAATTTTAATTAATTAATGACACATTTAATTAATTAATTAATTAATTAATTATGTATTTATTTATTTAATTTTGGCACAAAACAATCATCCATAGTTATTGACCTTAATAATTTTATAAATGCTAAAGGCCCGGTGGGAGCTAAAGCCCCGCCCCCTCCCGCCGCCGGCGGAGCGGGAGCTCGCCGTGACGTCAGCCCAAAATTAAATAAATAAATACATCATTAATTAATTAAAATGGGAATTAAATATATCATTAATGAATTAAATGTGTCATTAATTAATTAAATACTGATATAATTAAATATGTTTTTACTTAAAATTAATTGTATTTAATTAATTAATGACATATTTAATTCATTAATAACACGTTTAATTAATTATTGACATATTTCATTTCAATTTTAATTAATTAATGACACATTTAATTAATGAATGACATATTTAATTAATTAATTAATTAATTAATACATTATGTATGTATTTATTTATTGAATTTTGGCACAAAAAAATCATCCATAGTTATTGACCTTAATAATTTTATAAATGCTAAAGTTGATCTTTCCTTTAAGTTGAGTAGTAATACCAATACTACAGTACCACAGTACTACAGTACTACCAGTACCACAGTACTACAGTACTACAATGCTGTAGTATTGGTATTATTACCAGTACTAATGTAGACGTATCCTCCCATGGAGCTGCTGCGATACGTCAACGTCGCCGCCATATTGGATGTTCAAGACTGCGCTGGAAACTACCGTAATACAAGTAAATTGACTTATTTTCATAAAGTGTCTTTCTACAAAGAAATGTACGTTTTACGTCTCATTTATTTATTCACATGCACTAATATACTTGGGAAACAGTTAGGCACCAAATATAATATATTTAATTTTCTCAGATGGCAAAAATAAGAACTTTATTGATCCCACATCGGAGTAATTCATGTTATATCAGCTATAGATAGACCCTCCAAAAAACGCGCTAAAATCATTGATTATGCGATTAAATGTGCAGGTTTTTTATGTGCTTTTATGCGGTGAAATTGCGGAATATGCTGGAAGTTGCGGAATATGCGGGAAGTCGTGGAATGTGCGGAAAGTTGCAAAATATGCAAAATATGCAGGAAGTTGCGGATTCGGCGCTGAGCTCTTCCCTCTTAAATTCAGCGGGTTGTCTCGTCTGATCTGAGGTCGTAGGAGAAAAAAAAAGGAGAGCGCGGGTGGAGAGGAGAGGGGCGGTGGCAGCCCGGAGGCCGGCCGTCTCTCTCCCTCCAGCCCGCGGCTCAGTGCTCGGGTGATTGCCGGGCGCACCGGCGCGACGAGGGGGACGAGCCGGAGCTCCGTCACCCCACGCGTCCGCCGCCAAGATCCCCCAGTGGATGGGAGCTCCGCCTCCGCCGGCCCTCGCAGGCGCAGTGCTGCGCGGTCAGCGCGGATCCAGAGTCCACCGGCAGCCGCGGAGACGGCACTCCTTTTTCCTCTCACCCCCGCGGGTGAGAGCTGCTGTTTGGGGGGTGGCGGTTTCTGCGAGGGGTGCGGAGGTCCCCGGGCGGGTCCCGCACGTCGCGACCAGGCTACCCGACATGTCACTCACAACACTCCCCCCTTTTTCCAAACTTTATGCGAAAATGTGCGGCGATGATGCGGTGAAATCAAGCGAGCCCCGCATAATTCGCATATTCAGCGCGGACATATGCAATATTAACCCCAGTAAAAGTGATTTTTCTGCACCAGACATTGAAATCCACGGAAGGTCTGTAAATCCACGGACAGCCGTGAAATCCGCGAAAAATTCCGCGATCACGGAATCGCGGATTCCTGGAGGGTCTATATAGAGAACAAGGTAGTGCCGAAAAACAATATATATCCCCCCTCACAAAAAAATAATAATAAAAATAGAGAAACATATTTTCTCATCAACAAAGCATATTTTACATAAACATATTTTATATGTAACAAAATAACATATTTGAACCATTTTTCAGATTTTTTCAGTTATTTTATTGTCTGAAAAATGGTTCAAATGTTATTTTGTTATTTGAAAAATGTATTTAACGGCCTCTAGCAACCTCTAGCGGCCTCTATATCGGCCCCTAGCTGCCCCTAGCGACCTCTATAGCGGCCTCTAGTGGCCCCTAGCGACCTCTATAGCGGCCTCTAGCGGCCCCTAGCGACCTCTAGCGGCCTCTAGCGGGCCCTAGCGGCCTCTAACGGCCCCTAACGGCCTCTAGCGGCCCCTAGCGGCCTCTAGCGGCCTCTATAGCGGCCTCTAACGGCCCCTAACGGCCTCTAGCGGCCCCTAGCGACCTCTAGTGGCCCCTAGCGACCTCTAGCGGCCCCTAGCGACCTCTAGCGGCCTCTAGCGGCCCCTAGCGTCCTCTAACGGCCCCTAACGGCCTCTAGTGGCCCCTAGCGACCTCTAGCGGCCCCTAGCGGCCTCTAACGGCGCCTAGCGGCCTCTAGCGCCCCCTAGCGGCCTCTAGCGGCCCCTAACGGCGCCTAGCGCCCTCTAGCGGCCTCTAGCGGCCTCTAGCAGCCTCTAGCGGCCCCTCTAGCGGCCTCTAGCGGCCCCTAGCGACCTCTAGCGGCCCCTCTAGCGGCCTCTAATGTCGAGAAAAAAAGTCGAAATGTCGAGAAAAAAAGTCGAAATTTCGTGAATAAAGTTGAAATGTTGACAAAAAAAAGGCGACTTTTTGACTTTATTCTGGAAATTGTATTTCAACATTATTCTCTTTGTTTTTGTCTCACTGTCATTCTTGTCAGGGATTGTGTTTGTGGAATTATTATTATTATTTTACTTATTTATCTTTTAATTAATAATTATTATGTATTTATTTATTGTATTTATTATTATTTATTGTATTTATTAATTATGGCACTAAAATCCTCCATACTAATACACTTGATATTTGAGGAATATTCTAGGCCTAGGGGCCTCTAGCGGCCCCTCTAACGGCCTCTACCGACCTCTAGCGGCCTCTAGCGGCCCCTCTAACGGCCTCTAACGGTCCCTAACGGCCTCTACCGACCTCTAGCTGCCCCTAACGGCCTCTAGCGGCCCCTAGCGGCCTCTAGCGGCCCCTAGCGGCCTCTAGCGGCCCCTAGCGACCGCTACCGACCTCTAGCGGCCCCTAGCGGCCCCTCTAACGGCCTCTAGCGGCCCCTAGCGGCCTCTAGCGGCCC
Organism: Cololabis saira; assembly: GCF_033807715.1. Lineage (NCBI taxonomy): Eukaryota > Metazoa > Chordata > Actinopteri > Beloniformes > Belonidae > Cololabis > Cololabis saira. The sequence continues at coordinate 49,067,233 of NC_084590.1, forward strand.
CTCTAACGGCCTCTAGCGGTCCCTAGCGGCCTCTACCGACCTCTAGCGGCCTCTACCGACCTCTAGCGGCCCCTAGCGGCCTCTACCGACCTCTAGCGGCCCCTAGCGGCCTCTACCGACCTCTAGCGACCTCTATAGCGACCTCTAGCGGCCTCTATAGCGACCTCTAGCGGCCTCTAGCGGCCCCTAGCGACCTCTAGCGCCCTCTAGTGGCCCCTAGCGACCTCTAGCTGCCCCTAGCGACCTCTAGCGGCCTCTAGCGACCTCTAGCGGCCTCTATAGCGGCCTCTAGTGGCCCCTAGCGACCTCTAACGGCCCCTAGCGGCCTCTAGCGGCCCCTAGCGGCCTCTAGCGACCCCTAGCGGCCCCTAGCGGCCTCTAACGGCCCCTAGCGGCCCCTCTAGCTGCCTTTAGCGGCCCCTAGCGACCTCTAGCGGCCCCTAGCGGCCTCTAACGGCCCCTAGCGGCCCCTCTAGCTGCCTTTAGCGGCCTCTAGCGACTTCTAGCGGCCCCTAGCGGCCTCTAACGGCCTCTAGCGACCTCTAGCGGCCGCTAGCGGTCTCTAGCGCCCCCTAGCGACCTCTAGCGGCCCCTAGCCGCCTCTAGCGGCCTCTAGCGACCTCTAGCGGCCCCTAGCGGCCCCTAACGGCGCCTAGCGGCCTCTAGCGCCCTCTAGCGGCCTCTAGCAGCCTCTAGTGGCCCCTTGCGGCCTCTAGCGGCCTCTAGCGGCCCCTAGCGGCCTCTAGCGGCCCCTAGCGGCCCCTAGCGGCCTCTAATGTCGAGGAAAAAAAGCCTTAATTTTGTGAATAAAGTTGAAATGTTGACAAAAAAAGGCGACATTTCGATTTTATTCTGGAAATTGTATTTCAACATTATTTTCTTTGTTTTTGTCTCACTGTCATTCTTGTCAGGGATTGTGTTTGTGGAATTATTATTATTATTTGATGTATTTATTTTATAATTAATAATTGTATTTATTTATTTATTTATTTATTTATATTTTATTACCTTTTTTTCATTTAATTATGGCACTAAAAATCCTCCATATTAATACACTTTATTTGATATTTCAGGAATATTCTAGGCCTTGCGTGGCGGTTCTGGCGGCCCCTGGCGGCCGCGGCGTGTTACTGCAGTCGGCGGCCCCGACCGGAACACCCTTAATAACTGTCAGGCTGAAGTTTAGCGGACTAGCAGCGACCCGAGCCTGATCCGGAGCCTGATCCCGAGCCTGATGGCCCTGATACCGGCCTGACCCCCGCCCCCTGGAACCATGGATCCCCCCGGAGCTCCCGGAGCCCCGCAGGCCGCCCACAGGCCACCCAACCCCGGGGACCCGCAGCTGGACGCGGCGCTGCAGCGCTGGAGGTCCTGGGACCGGGTGAGTCACCCCTGACCCAGATTCACCCCCACGCTGTCCGACACGGACCCAGAAAACAGATTTAAACACTGCTATTCTACCAAACCGCCTCGTGCTGAGAATTCGGCGCTAATTAATCACTAATCCAGCGCTTTTTGTCACCAGGATGATTTTTTGAGCTTGATGCCTTCAGAGCTGTGAAACGTGAGAACTGCGGTGGCAGCGTAATAAAACACATATTTTCGTATTAAACTTGGCCTTTTACGTATATATTATGCACGCCGAATGCATCCTCACATGGGGTTGATCCCAGAAACCCCATTTGGTCCGGTTCCGACTTGGTCCTGGACCGTCGGTTCTGAAGTGAAACTAAAATCCCCGGAATCTGAATGGGAGTTCTGCGAGTGACTGGAGCTGCTGGTTCCCCCCGGGTCGGTGAGCGGGGGCCGCGGTGCCGAGCTGCGGGGAGGCGGGCCCGAGCCCCGGGGAGGCGGGCCCGAGCCTGGGGGGTGTTCGGTGGGGCAGGTTAGCAGGTGATGGAGCAGCAGCAGGACCGGATTGGGGCCCTAAGCAACATGTTATTAGGAGCCCCCTCCCCATCCCAGATGTATCAAAATGACTGTGTAAAGGCTGATTTATGGTTCCGCGTTAATTCGACGGCGTAGCGCCGTCGATTTAACGCGGTACCATAAATCAGGCTTTTCACACCATTTAACTTGACAAACTTTATCAATAACAAATGTACGGTATGTTTAGATCTAGAAAATTATAATATTATGAAAGTAATAAAGTCCTTTATTTTCTGTAATGCAAACATGTCATACATTCTGGATTCATAAATCAACTGAAATATTGTAAGCCTTTTATTATTTTAATATTGCTGATCATGGTTTACAGCTTAAGAAAACTCAAATATCTCAAAAAATTAGAATATTCTAATAACTGTAAACCATAATCAGCAATATTAAAATAATAAAAGGCTTGCAATATTTCAGTTGATTTGTAATGAATCCAGAATGTGACATTTTTGTTTTTTTAATTGCATTACAGAAAATAAAGAACTTTATCACAATATTCTAATTTTCTGAGACAGTCCTGTATATTAGTTAGAACTGGGGGGAGATTTATTTTTTCATTATGCACTTCAAGAAAAAAGACGAAATGTCGAGAAAATGTCGAAATTTCGAGAAAAAAGTCAAAATGTTAAGATTAATATTGAAGTACAATTTTGAGAAAAAAGTTCAAATGTCGAGAAAAAAGTTCAAATGTTGAGATTAAAAAGGAAAGGAAAAATGAAGAAAAAAAGAGAAAAGAAGAAAAAGGAAGAAAAAAGAGGAAAAAAGAAGAAAAGGAAGAAAAAAAGAGAAAAAAAGGTCAAACATTGTTGAAAGAGCTCCAGGAGCCACTAGGGCGGCGCTGAAGAGCGGCGGGTTGGAAACCCCTGGACTAGTGGAAACATTTACTTCCTGTGGATTTCATGGTGAATGGTGCAGGAAATTATCACCGTTGTGTCTTTGCATCTTAATGTTGATGGTTTGCAGAGAAACTGGGATTTCTGGGTAATAGTGGGAAGGGTTGGGGTCGTCATGAATTGTTTATCTTCTGTTTTGTTTTGTCTTTGCTGTTTGTTCAGTTTTGTTGCTGTAGTTTTTTTGTTTTTGTCTTGTTTTATTTTTTTTTAATTAATTAATTTTTTTAGCACAAGAAAAAGAGATAATCTGTGAGCGTACTGCTTCCAGTCTCTAAGCCGTTCATGACGGTTCCATGATCGTCTTGTTACCACCAGATTCTTAATAAACAAATTGATCACACAAAAAAAACAATCAGAAAATCGATCTGTTCAACACAGGCTTGATTTGATTTAGTTTTTTATTTTGTACATGTAAAAGCAACAATTAAAGAGAAGATAAGAAAACAAAGCAAACCAAAAAAAAACAATGAACAAAGAATTTCATACTTTAACACTTAATATCTTGATTACATGTGGGAAAAGGAAGAAGATGTAAACTTAAGAATGCCATACTTTAGGAGATGCGGTTAATTCCACCTGGCGGTGGAGTTGCGGGTTCAAACCCCGCTGGTCCTGAAAGGTCGCGCTGCGTCTCTGGCCTGCTGCAAATGTCAGCGCGGGAAAAGATCCGGCTCGGATTTCTATCTTTATCCTCCCGGGCAGAGAAATGTGGAATAAAACCAGAGCTGCTGCTGCCAGACGTCGCTACTTCCAGAACTCTTTACTGCTCCGTGACACTAGAAACTGCTTCTTCTGTTCATCTCAAACGCTCGGTTGTTTTTATTTTTTGTAATTTTATTTTACAGTGCGAAGGCCCTATTGTATCTGTAGGAGTTCTCGTTTTTATTTTTATTTTTCCGATGAAATTAGGGCCTTTTTGCCCCCTAAACATGCCCAAAAAGTCCCATTTTGACTTTTTTTTTCTCAACATTTCGACTTTTTTTTTCTCGACATTTCGACTTTTTTCTCGACATTTCGACTTTTTTCTCAAAATTGTATTTCAACATTAATCTCAACATTTCGACTTTTTTCTCAACATTTCGACTTTTCTCGACATTTCGACTTTTTTTTTCTCAACATTTCGACTTTTTTTTTCTCGACATTTCAACTTTTTTCTCGACATTTCAACTTTTTTCTCGAATTTTCAACTTTTTTCTCACTAATGTATCTGTAGTAGTTCTCTTTTTTATTTTTCTTCTCTTGAAATGAGGGCCTTTTTTCCCCCTAAACGTGCCCCAAAAGTCACCAAATTTTGCACCAAGCCATGCCTGGTGATAAATGTGATATTTAATGGTTTGCATTAATGGGCGTGGCCTAACGGCTCAACAGCTTGTGCCTCAAGCCCCACAATACGGTTTGACGTACATGCACGAAAATCGGTATACACCTGTATCATGTCGCAACTTAAAGAAAAGTCTCTTGGCGCCATGGCCGAAACCCAACAGGAAGTCGGCCATTTTGAATTAATCGTGTAATATTGGCGCAATTTATGCCATTCCTTCGGCAGTTAATACGGCCCGAACCGTAACGTGCACCCAGGTGTGTTATACATCAAAATGTGCATCTCCATCCTGCGACTACACGCTTTACTTTTCTCAGTCAAAAGCATTACCGTGGCGATGATAGACGCCAAAAAGCGCGCCCCCCCTTCATCTGATTGGTCCATATTTCCTACTTTCTGCCATAACTTTGTAATGGTAAAGAGTCGTTAGTTTTGAGTCCTTGACCTTAATTGGTGAAAATTGCACGTGCGAGGGCCCGTTCATCGCGGGTTGTAGTTCTGGTTCTAGTTCTGGTCCTGGTCCTGGTCCTGGTCCTGGTTCTAGTTCTGGTCCTGGTTCTAGTTCTGGTCCTGGTTCTAGTTCTGGTCCTGGTTCTAGTTCTGATTTATCACCTGTTCTCCACCAGAACCCGCGGACCCGGGCCCAGCTGGATTCCCTGGTTCTGGCGGGTCGGCAGGAGGAGCTCCGGGCTCGGTTCTGCAGCAGGATGAGCTTCGGAACCGCTGGACTCCGAGCGCCGATGGGAACCGGATTCAACCGGATCAACGACCTGACGGTGATCCAGTCCACGCAGGTGAGACTAGTTACACTAACTAGAGGTTAACTAGCACTAACTAGTACTTAGTAACTACACTAACCAGTCCAGTCCACGCAGGTGAGGAAGCTAATGCTACGGAGCTACACAGATAATGCTACGGAGCTACGCAGCTAATGCTACTGAGCTACGCAGCTAACGCTACAAAGCTATGCAGCTAACACTAGCAGAAATCGTTAGCAGCTAACGCTATGAGCTACGCAGCTAGCGCTACGAAGCTATGCAGCTAGCGCTAGCAGCAACCTGCTAGCAGCTAACGCTATGAAGCTACGCAGGTAACGCTACGAGCTACGTAGCTAACGCTACAAGAACTAACTAGAGGTTTACTAAACACTAACTAGAGGTTTACTAAACACTCTCTTCCGGCTCTCGGTGAAGGCGGACGCTTTTCTGCTCCTCTCCCTTCTTATCTGCCCTGCTGCTGCTTTTGTCCTGTCTTGTCCTCAGAGTCTCTTTTTTTCACTCCTCCGAAATTCTACAATCATGGAATTGATTAACTGGTCTCTCAGCACAATTGACCAAATTTTTGCGACGAGAAGTCAGGGGGTAAGGGAGCCCTCCTGCCCCGATGGGACATTTTTGCTGGATACATTATGGATTCCTGGAAACATTGGAATCCGTTGTGTTTGGCGATTCTGTCTGTCGAGGACGTTGAAGACGCTTCATAATTGGATTTATGATAGCAGGATTTCTTCTAATTGGAGTGGGGGGATTCCTGGTGTACCGACAAACGCGTAAGTCGTCTAAAGCTGTTTTGGCCCTTTCTGAGCTGCCCGACGTTGAGGAGGGGATAAGCACGGGGATTTTACACTCAGATTTTAACGTTGGGAGAGCAAAGCCACAAGCTGGATGCGATTCTTGAACAGAATCGAAGGCTAGCAGCGGTCTTTGAGCTCATTGGCAAGATGGAGAAAACCTTGGAGAAGTTGGAAGCTCGTATTGGCGGGAATTGATCACAAATTCGTCTGTTTGGAGTCGCCATTGATGAACCAGAGACTAAAGGCAGACGGAAAATTACTGAGACTGTCTGTTCTTTAATACAATTGTTGATTCTCTAATCTGGCCTTGACAGAGCGGTTTGGCCGATCGCTCGGGTCGCAATCTCCCTGGTGGAATGTAAACAAGTGACTCTGCCCCCACTAACCCTCCCCTCTCCCAGGAACATCTGTGGACCTGTTTCAGAACTGACCGAGCCGTCTGATAACATCAAGGACATTGGCTGAGGAGCAGCTCTGAGCGAAGTTCACGGACTTACCGCTACACACACATTTGCTGATAACCACACCTTCCTCAACTCAATGCCTTCCCGGCTATAAGTCTTGTGATGGTGATGTTAAATTTGTCATGTTGCTTTCTGTGCTGAGGTGTTTTTTTGCACTTTCTCATTGTGTATTTATACACAGTATGAGGATGCCTTTTTTTCCCTCCCTCTTCCCTCCCCAATGTCATCCTTTCTCTGTTCTGTTCTGGTTTCGGGTCGCTGCTCGTTGTGGTCGACCGGCCGGCAGCTGAGCAGATTTACTGTACTTGTATTGCTGCTTAGTTGTCCTTGAATTGCCCCTCGGGGATGAATAAAGTTTCTCTGAATCTGAATCTAACTAGAGGTTTACTAAACACTAACTAGAGGTTTACTAACATTAACTAGAGGTTTACTAACACTAACTAGAGGTTTACTAAACACTAACTAGAGGTTTACTAACACTAACTAGAGGTTTACTAAACACTAACTAGAGGTTTACTAACACTAACTACAGGTTTACTAACACTAACTAGAGGTTTACTAACACTAACTAGAAGTTTACTAACACTAACTAGAGGTTTACCAAACACTAACTAGAGGTTTACTAACACTAACTAGAGGTTTACCAAACACTAACTAGAGGTTTACTAACACTAACTAGAGGTTTACCAAACACTAACTAGAGGTTTACTAACACTAACTAGAGGTTTACCAAACACTAACTAGAGGTTTACTAAACACTAACTAGAGGTTTACTAAACACTAACTAGAGGTTTAAACACTAACTAGAGGTTTAAACACTAACTAGAGGTTTAAACACTAACTAGAGGTTTACTAACACTAACTAGAGGTTTACTAACACTAACTAGAGGTTTACTAAACACTAACTAGAGGTTTACTAACACTAACTAGAGGTTTACTAAACACTAATGTGAGGGTTAGTTATGGTTTGTTAGGGTTAGTTCTGGTTTGTTAGTGTTAGTTAAGGTCTCACCTCCTCCCTCTCTCTCCAGGGTCTGTACTCGTACCTGAGCAGGTGTATGGATGACCTCAGCAGCCGAGGGCTGGTGATCGGGTTCGACACCAGAGGACAGAAGGAGAGCGGCTGTAGCAGCCAGCGGTGAGTAACACCGACACGTCACCTGCTCACAACCGTTCAGGTGTTCAGGTGTTCAGGTGTCAGAGATTCATGTGTTCAGGTGTTCAGGTGTCAGAGGTTCATGTGTTCAGGTGTTCAGATGTCCAGGTGTTCAGGGGCCTCATTTAAAATGGAGTGCGTAGGATTCATACTAAAAGTGCACGTACGCTCAAAAGCCGAAAATGCCGGGCGCAAAAAAAAATCCGGATCAATAAAACCATGTGCACGCAGATTTGCACGCAACGTTCCTTTATGAATCACAGACCTGCGCAGCTGAATCCGCCTCTAATCCCGCCCTCTACACGCCCATAAATGCATATGGATGAGCCTACTGAGCATGCGCAGTGGCTTCCTGCAGCCTGTTTGGTTTCAGAATGAATTAGAAGTAGCAGCCACCGTGGCACTGACTTTCACGGAGACAGAGATGTTGTAGATGATGTGGAGGACAGGAAAACCACATTATTTGGTGGTCACAGTAAAAGTTAGAATAACTATATAAATAGTATACAATAAAATAAAGCGAGTGAGTGGCAGCACGTTGTTGCTGCGCTAAACGCCGTGAGTTCCCCGGCGCAACAGGGGGGACATGTCCCCCGTCTTTTCAAAACCATGTTTTTTTTCCCCTTACTTTTTACAGTTTAAAAACTAACGGTAGGCTCAGCCTTAAATTGCAAATTATCAAGACACTGTATGAAAGCGATACGAAAACGGCCCCGCAGCCCCGCTTCACCCCCCGCTCCCCCTCCTCCCCCCCGTCTACCCTCAGAGCTGCTCAGGGCGGGTTTATGGTTCTGCGTTCCTTTAACGCAGAGCCTACGGCGTAGGTGCGCGTCGCCGCGTACCCTACGCCGTAGGCTCTGCGTAACGCGGGACCCTAATTTAGGCTTACACCCGCACGTAAAGGTTTCACGCGCGCGTAAAACTCGCGCGTGAAAGAAATCTGAGTCCCTTTAGGGGCTCCGTGGGGCTCCATAAACGCAGCCCCTCATTTGTTGGTCCTAAAGCGGGTGAAGAAGAGGCTGCAGCTCCAGCAGCACCAGAGTCCTGACTGACTGAGCTTCACACAGAGGAACACGATCAGCGCTATTTTATTTTATTTTATTATTTTATTATTTTAAGTCTGATATATGTTGTGATGTGTGATGACATTATTAAGAGTATGGCATGAATCTGGCTTCATTTCACCACCTCAATCCCTGCCTCGCCAGTTCCCCGTGTCTTAAGTAAATTCTTACGGGAGGGTCCGAGTTGCCGTAAAGATAAGCAGATTTTTCGGTTAGTTTTTTCTTTTTAGATCCGAGGATTTGCGTAGAAGGTGGCTTCCGCAACTTTCAGGCGCTTTTTCTGCGCAAGCAAGCTTTATAGATGAGGCCCCAGGTGTTCAGGTGTTAGTCAGCTGCACTCATGACAACATTATATTATGATGGTGAATTTAAGACCTAGTTTTCACGTATAAAAGGACTGTTGGACGGGAAGGGAACACAGAAAAAAAAATCCACAAACACTAGCAGTAGCAGTAGCAGCACCAGTAGTAGTAGTAGTAGCATTAGCATTAGCAATAGCAGTAGTAGTAGTAGCAGCAGTAGTAGCATTAGCAGTTGCAATAGCAGTAGTAGTAGCAGTAGTAAAAGTAGTAGTAGCAGCAGTAGTAGTAGTAGCAGTAGCAATAGCAGTAGTAGTAGTAGCAGTAGCAATAGCAGTAGTAAAAGTAGTAGTAGCAGTACTAGCAGTAGTAGCATTAGCAGTAGTAGTAGCAGTAGCATTAGCAGTAGCAATAGCAGTAGTAGTAGTAGTGACTGATGACGTTTGTGTTTCAGGTTAGCGAAGCTAACGGCCGCTGTGATGCTGAGCAGAAACGTCCGGGTCCATCTCTTCTCCTCGTACGTTCCTACACCGTACGTGGTGAGTAAAACTGCTGTTATCCATCCATCCATTTATCCATCCATTTATCCATCCATCCATCCATCCATCCATCCATCCATCCATCCATCCATCCATCCATCCATCCATCCATCCATCCATCCATCCATCCATCCATCCATCCATCCATCCATCCATCCATCCATCCATCCATCCATCCATCCATCCATCCATCCATCCATCAAGCTGCTGTCGTCAACCAAAATTCTGACCAAACAGTAGTAACAGTAGTAGTAGTAGTAGTAGTCGCAGTAGTAGCAGTAGCAGTAGTAGCAGTAGCAGTAGTAGCAGTAGTTTCTGGTGTTTTCTGTCTGGTTCTGGTTCTCACGTCTTCACTGAACTCCGTTTGCTCCGTTTGTTCCAGCCTTACGCCGTGAGGAAGCTGGGAGCGGCGGCCGGCGTCATGATCACCGCGTCCCACAATCCCAAGGAGGACAACGGATACAAGGTCTGGTCTCGCGCTGGGACTCGAACCGGCGACGCCGCAGTCTCCCCGACCAACAGCCGGCGCTCTGTCTCCCCCTGCAGGTTTACTGGAGCAACGGCGCCCAGATCTGCTCCCCCCATGACAAGGAGATTATGCTCAGCATCGAGCAGCAACTGCAGCCCTGGAGCGCCTCCTGCTGGGAGGAGGAGGCGGCGGACGCTAGCCCGCTGAGCACCGACCCGCTGGAGCACATCCACCAATGCTACATGGATGAGCTAGCCTCGCTCTGCTACCACAGGTAGCTACCACATCCACCAATGCTACATTAGCATTGGGGTCATGTTCTGGGTCTTTGGAAAGCGTCTAGAGACAACATCTGTTATTTTAGATGCTATACAAATAAAATTGAATTGAATACATGGACAAGCTAGCCTCTCTCTGCTACCACAGGTACCCCTGGTACCCATTGACCCTTGTACCCATTGACCCTGGTACCCCTGACCCTGGTACCCCTGACCCTGGTTCCCCTGACCCTGGTACCCCTGGTAGCCCAGGCCCTGGTACCAGGGTCCAGATGCTAGCGTGTTTCTGCCCCCCAGGGACCAGAACCGGAGCGATGTGGGTCCGGTAGAGGTTCTGATTCTGGTTCCCGATCCAGACTCTAGCGCTGGTTCTGCTGTGTTTCAGGGAGCAGAACCGGGCCTGCCCACTCCGGTTCGTCCACTCGTCCTTCCACGGCGTCGGACACGCCTTCGTCCGCCGGGCCTTCCAGGAGTTCGGGTTCGACCCGCCCATCCCGGTACCGGAGCAGCAGAACCCCGACCCGGAGTTCTCCTCGCTGCGCTGCCCGAACCCGGAGGAGGGCGAGTCGGTGCTGGTAGGTCAGAACCCGGACCGGTTCTGAGTCCAGGGTTGTTCTTCTCCTCCGCTGATCCGGTTCCTCCTCTGTTCCAGGAACTCTCTCTCCGCCTGGCCGAGCAACGGGACGCCCGCGTCGTCCTGGCAACCGACCCCGACGCCGACCGTCTGGCCGTGGCCGAAATAACCGACAGGTACGTTTGCTCAAAGGCACCGTTGCACAAAGAACAGGTTTATTTACCTGTATTTACCGGTTTTTACCTGTATTCCTGTCCCACAGGTGTATTTACCTATGTTTAGAATGAGAATCAATCAGAATCAGGTTTATCAAGTCAGCTTAGAAAACAGTTTTTGACTTTGGATACACCGGCGGCGACACGATGGTTTTGTGCGCCTGTTTTCCAAAGGGTAACACTGGGATGGGGGGGGGTGGTGGGGGGAAACATCTTCACACTGAGTATATACACAGTATCAAGGTGCAAAAAAACACCTCAGCACACAGAGCAACAGACATCACGAGACTTGCATGTGGGTGTTTGGGTGTGGGGGGGTTGGGGGTGGTCCTCGCACAGTACATCCAAGTGATCGCCGTCTGGCGCTCGAAACCCGGAGACTGTTGGCGTTGAAGGCATTGAATTGAGGGATTTGTGTGTGTTTATCAGTTATCTGTGAAGCGATGAGTCCGTCCGTGAACCTTAGCCCAGAGCTGCTCTCAGCCAAATGTCCTTGATGTTATCAGGCGGCTCGGTACAGTTCTGAAACAGGGATCCACAGGTGTTCCTGGGAGAGGGGAGGGTTAGTGGGGGCAGAGCCACCTTGTTTACATTCCACCAGGAAGATTGTGACCGGAGCGGTCGGCCAAGACCGCTCTGTCAAGGCCAGATTATAGAATCAACAATTTTATTGAAAAAAACCTGTATTTACCTGTTTTTACCTGTATTCCGGTCCCGCAGGTGCACCTGGAAGGTGTTCACCGGTAACGAGCTGGCCGCTCTACTGGGTTGGTGGATGTTCCTGAACTGGAAACAGAACCATCCGGATCCGGCCGACACCCGGAGCGTCTACATGTTGGCGACCACCGTGTCCTCCAAGATCCTGCAGGCCTTCGCTCACTTGGAGGGATTCCACTTCGAGGTCAGGTGTATATACCTGTGTCCACTTCAAGGTCAGGTGTATCTACCTGTGTCCACTTCCAGGTCAGGTGTATCTACCTGTGTCCACTTCCAGGTCAGGTGTATCTACCCGTGTCCACTTCCAGGTCAGGTACACCTACCTGTGTCCATTTCCAGGTCAGGTACACCTACCTGTGTCCACTTCCAGGTCAGGTACATCTACCTGTGTCCACTTCCAGGTCAGGTACATCTACCTGTGTCCATTTCCAGGTCAGGTGTATCAACCCGTGTCCACTTCCAGGTCAGGTGTATCTACCCGTGTCCACTTCGAGGTCAGGTGTATCTACCCGTGTCCACTTCCAGGTCAGGTGTATCTACCTGTGTCCACTTCCAGGTCAGGTGTATCTACCTGTGTCCACTTCAAGGTCAGGTGTATCTACCTGTGTCCACTTCCAGGTCAGGTGTATCTACCCGTGTCCACTTCAAGGTCAGGTGTATCTACCCGTGTCCACTTCCAGGTCAGGTGTATCTACCCGTGTCCACTTCCAGGTCAGGTGTATCTACCTGTGTCCACTTCCAGGTCAGGTGTATCTACCCGTGTCCACTTCCAGGTCAGGTGTATCTACCCGTGTCCACTTCCAGGTCAGGTGTATCTACCCGTGTCCACTTCGAGGCCAAACTAAATTGTATATAATGAATTTTAACAGATATACTTGAATACATTATACTATTTATAGAATATTTTAACCCTTATGATGCCAATTAAATTAACCATGAAGTTGTAACCCTTTCATTGCCAAATTAGTTGTTTTAAGTACTTTTTTAATGAATGTATACTGTTTAATGATTGTTTTAACCCTTATGATGTCCATTAAATTAAATCCCCTCAATTTTTAACCCTTTCACTGCCCAATTAATTGTTTGAATCACTTTTTTTCAGTCTAATGAGTGTCTATTCAATGATACGTGAATTTTTTTATTTACACTTTTTTAACTCTTACAGTATCTAATTAAATTCATTAATGGTTAGGTTTGGGGATGAGAGCGGGGTTAGGGGTTAGGATAAGGATCAAGATTGAGGTTAGGGTTAGGCAAGAATAAAGACTACGGTTAGGATTAGGATTACCAGTTCGGATTATGATTAGGATTACCGGTTAGGGTTAGGATAAGGATTACCGGTTAGGATTAGGATTACCGGTTAGAATTATGATTAGGGTTACCGGTTACGATTAGGATTAGGGTTACCGGTTAGGATTATGGTTAGCGGTTAGGATTATGGTTAGCGGTTAGGGTTAGGATTACCGGTTAGGATTAGGGTTAGCGGTTAGGATTAGGATTACCAGTTAGGATTAGGATTACCGGTTAGGGTCAGGATTAGGATTACCGGTTAGGATTAGGGTTAGCGAGTTGGGGTTAAGATTAGGATTACCGGTTAGGGTCAGGATTAGGATTACCGGTTAGGATTAGGGTGAGCAGGTTAGGGTTAGATTTGGGGTTATGGTTAGGGTTAGGATTAGGATTATCGGGTTGGGGTTAGGATTAGGATTACAGGGTTAGGGTTAGAGTCAGTCAGCAGCAGAACGGTTTACTTTTATCAGACAAGAATAGTCTGTAAACCGTTTTGAATCGAGACCCAACGATGCTCCTGGTTTTATCTCAGCTGTGAAACAGAAACGAAGCCGCCGTTTTAACGACGATCTTTTGTCTCAACAGGAAACTCTGCCCGGGTTCAAGTGGATCGGGAACCGGATCCACGAACTCTCCGAGTCGGGAAACACCGTCATCTTCTCCTTCGAGGAGTCGATCGGTAAATAACGCTTTTACCACTTCTGTTTTCTGTTTCTGGAGAAGCTGCTCGGCCTGAACTGGGTCCGATATTCACCGACTCTGAGTTTGAGAGTCGCCATCGACGTGAAACAACTGAAAAAAATGAACCGGTATCAGCAGACCAGAATATGTCAATATTCTTTATTTCATTCATTAAAAGAAAAACAAAACAGTTCAATATCATTACAACAAATCCCTTTCCTTGAATGAAAGGGAACAGGAAGAAGATTGAGTTTACACCTTATTTTATGAACATAAACCCCCGAGCAATTATTACATAATCAATGGCAGGTAAAAACTCCCATAGTGGGAGAAAACCCGTAAACCAAACAGTGGCAAGAAAAACTCTCCTTTAGGAGGAAAGAAACGTTGAGCAGGACCAGGATCATAAGGGGGGACCCTCTTGCCGAGGGCCAGACTGGGGGTCAGGGACGGCAACAGCACAGCAGGCAGGTGGAAGCAGCAGCGGGATGACCGGGGGTGCGGACCACAGGCAGGTGGAAGCAGCAGCGGGATGACCGGGGGTGCGGACCACAGGCAGGTGGAAGCAGCAGCGGGATGACCAGGGGTGGGGGCCGCAGGCCAGCACGCAGCTCCCAAAGCTCCGGCCCAATCAGCAAGTCCCAGGTTAGGTGCAGGGTCGGGGAAAAGGTTCAGAAGGGGCAGGGCCAGGGAGAGGAGTCTTGACGGACAAACCTTCTGCCCCGCCTGACCGGGCCGTTACCCTGACCCCCTCACTCCCACACTGCAGGATCCAGTGTTGTGCATTCAGAGATGCTCTTCGCCACCCGCAGAGGATGCTGCACCATGGAAAAGAGAAAAAAGAGAAGAAAAGGGGGGCCAGCACAAGAAACTACAGGAGCGACTCTAACACACTAGAGTTTACAATACCTGGAGATTTACCAACACCAGCTAGAGGTTTACTAAAAACTAACTATAGGCTTTACTAAACAGAAAGGTTTTAAGTTTAGTTTTAAAGGTGGAGGTGGTGTCAGCCTCCTTAACCCAGATTGGAAGTTGGTTCCATAGTAATGGTGCCTGATAGCAGAACGCCCGCCCTCCAAATCTACATTTGGATACTCTAGGAACTACGAGTAAACCTGCACTCTGAGAACGGAGAGCTCTGCCAGGAACATAAGGCACTATCTGGTCTTGCAAATAATGCGGAGCTAAGCCGTTTTGGGCTTTATATGCAAGTAATAAAATTTTTAATTGGATTCTGATTTTTACGGGTAGCCAATGGAGCGACGCTAACACTGGAGAGACGTGGTCTCTCCTGCTGATTCCTGTCAGCACTCGTGCTGCTGCATTCTGGATCAGCTGGAGCCTATTCAGCAAATTACTTGGACATCCTGCTAACAACACATTACAGTAATCCAGTCTAGAAGATACAAACGCATGAACTAGTTTTTCTGCATCACTCTGCGAGAGGATTTTCCTAATCTTTGCAATATTACGGAGATGGAAAAATACTATTTTATAAACCTGATTAACATATGGTTTAAACGACAAATCCTGATCGAAAACAACACCAAGGTTTCTCACAGTTGCACTGGAAGCCATCGCAACACCATCTAATCCCTTCCTGAGATGCCTCCTGAGACTCCAGTTTGAAAAAAGACTTTTTGAACACCAAATTTAATTTGTATACAGAAAATAATCCCAGTACATCTGAAACCAGTGACAATAACAATATATTGGAGTGAAAAATCCTGTTATTTAGCCTCATTCAAACCGTCATGTTGAAGTTTGCATCATAACTTCTCCTCAGCTGCCGGTTCACCTGTCGATCCATTTTCTGTTATCTCTTCTCTTATTTTCTTCTCTTTTCTTTCTTACCACTATTTTTTATTTTTCTTTTTCATGTTACGGCTATTTTAATTTTTCTTCTTTGTGACAGGGGTTGGCTTTGGCCTGGGGAGTTAAGTTCAGCATTTAAAGATATCCGGCATTAAATAAAATAAATAAAAATACTATATGTGTGTGTATATAATAAATATATGGTATATTAAAATTATATATTATATAAAATATATATTATATATGCCTTAAGTTTTTACCATTGATATGCAGACTGTGTGTGTGTGTGTGTGTGTGTGTGTGTGTGTGTGTGTGTGTGTGTGTGTGTGTGTGTGTGTGTGTGTGTGTGTGTGTGTGTGTGTGTGTGTGTGTGTGTGTGTGTGTGTGTGTGTGTGTGTGTGTGTGTGTGTGTGTGTGTGTGTGTGTGTGTGTGTGTGTGTGTGTGTGTGTATATAAATATATATGATATATTGAAATATATATATATATTATATATAAAAGGCCTTAGGTTTTTACCAACTTGATGTTAAGCATTAATATATATGCAGACAAAAAAAAAAGATATCTGGCTCCATCTAGCGTTGTTATGGGTATAATGTCTAGACTAGAATGGAAGACAATGCCAACTTTTTCATTCCGATTTCAAAGCAGAAAACTCCGTCTGATATTCGGGACGATACGGTAGATTTACCGAATTGCTGATACTTTCATTGCGAGATTAAAACCTGGAAGTGACATCACTCCTCTGTAAACCTAAAGAAAGCCGTCTGTCCAACTCTAGCCACTCGAGTGCAATAACCTGTTTTTCTGATACAGCAATAATCTTCTCCCTCTAAATACCTCACTGATATTTTTGCACATGGATATATTATTCGTTTTTCGGGTTTAGTATTTCTGTCTAGTTTTTCTTTTGTACATTGCTCATTTTTTATATTGCTCTTTTTTTAAATGTTTAGCTATTTATTGGTTATTTTTCTTTTTTCTTTTTAGGATATACTTTTTTTATACCTTTTTCATACCTGTGTGTATTTTGTAAAATTTTTGAGAGTGTGTGTGTTTGCTGCTGCACAAGCAAATTTCTCCTCTGTGGGATTAATACATTTTATTCTATTCTATTCTATTCTATTTTATCCTATCCCAGGGTTCCTGTGCAGTAGCTAAACCTAAATAAATCGTGTTTTCCAGGTTTCCTGTGCGGCTCTATGGTGCCGGAGAAGGACGGTGTTAGCGCCGCTGCGGTGGTGGCAGAAATGGCTGCTTATCTGCACAACCAGAACCTGAGCCTGAACCAGCAGCTGCTCAACATCTACCACACGTAAGTAACGCCAACGCAAAGACATCTACCACACGTAAGTAACACCAACGCAAAAACATCTACCACACGTAAGTAACGCCAACGGTGCCAACGCAAAAACATCTACCACACGTAAGTAACGCCAACGTAAAAACATCTACAACACGTAAGTAACGCTAACCCCGCCAACGCAAAAACATCTACCACACGTAAGTAACGCCAACGTAAAAACATCTACCACACGTAAGTAACGCCAACGCAAAAACATCTACCACACGTAAGTAACGCCAACGTAAAAACATCTACCACACGTAAGTAACGCCAACGCAAAAACATCTACCACACGTAAGTAACGCCAACGCAAAAACATCTACCACACGTAAGTAACGCCAACGCAAAAACATCTACCACACGTAAGTAACGCCAACGGTGCCAACGCAAAAACATCTACCACACGTAAGTAACGCCAACACAAAAACATCTACCACACGTAAGTAACGCCAACGCAAAAACATCTACCACACGTAAGTAACGCCAACGTAAAAACATCTACCACACGTAAGTAACGCCAACGCAAAAACATCTACCACACGTAAGTAACGCCAACGTAAAAACATCTACCACACGTAAGTAACGCCAACGCAAAAACATCTACCACACGTAAGTAACGCCAACGCAAAAACATCTACCACACGTAAGTAACGCCAACGCAAAAACATCTACCACACGTAAGTAACGCCAACGGTGCCAACGCAAAAACATCTACCACACGTAAGTAACGCCAACACAAAAACATCTACCACACGTAAGTAACGCCAACGCAAAAACATCTACCACACGTAAGTAACGCCAACGCCGCCACCGGCCTGCACCGTGTTCTGTCAGTCCACGCTACCCGTTCAGATCTGCTACTTCCTGGTTCTGCGCACAGACATATACATGTAGACCACAGACATATACACGTAGATCACAGACATATACACAGACCACAGACATATACACGTAGACCACAGACATATACACGTAGACCACAGACACATACACGTAGACCACAGACATATACACGTAGACCACAGACATTTACACGTAGACCACAGACATATACACTTAGACCACAGACATATACATGTAGACCACAGACATATACACGTAGATCACAGACATATACACAGACCACAGACATATACACGTAGACCACAGACATATACACGTAGACCACAGACACATACACGTAGACCACAGACATATACACGTAGACCACAGACATATACACGTAGACCACAGACATTTACACGTAGACCACAGACATATACACTTAGACCACAGACATATACACGTAGACCACAGACATTTACACATAGACCACAGACATATACACTTAGACCACAGACATATACACGTAGACCACAGACATTTACACGTAGACCACAGACATATACACAGACCACAGACATTTACACGTAGACCACAGACATATACACGTAGACCACAGACATATACACGTAGACCACAGACACATACACGTAGACCACAGACATATACACGTAGACCACAGACATATACACGTAGATCACAGACATATACACGTAGGCCACAGACATATACACATAGGCCACAGACATATACACGTAGGCCATACACATATACACGTAGGCCACAGACATATACACGTAGGCCACAGACACATACACGTAGACCACAGATATATACACGTAGGCCACAGACATGTACACGTAGGCCACAGACATGTACACGTAGACCACAGACATGTACACGTAGACCACAGACATATACACGTAGACCACAGACATATACACGTAGATCACAGACATATACACGTAGACCACAGACATATACACGTAGACCACAGACATATACACTTAGAACACAGACATATACACGTAGACCACAGACATATACACGTAGACCACAGACACATACACGTAGACCACAGACATATACACGTAGACCACAGACATATACACGTAGACCACAGACACATACACGTAGGCCACAGACATATACACATAGACCACAGACATATACACGTAGACCACAGACACATACACGTAGGCCACAGACATGTACACGTAGGCCACAGACATATACACGTAGACCACAGACATATACACGTAGGCCACAGACATGTACACGTAGACCACAGACATATACACGTAGACCACAGACATATACACGTAGACCACAGACATATACACTTAGAACACAGACATATACACGTAGACCACAGACATATACACGTAGACCACAGACATATACACGTAGACCACAGACATATACACTTAGAACACAGACATATACACATAGACCACAGACATATACATGTAGACCACAGACATATACACGTAGGCCACAGACATATACACACAGACCACAGACATATACACACAGACCACAGACATATACACGTAGACCACAGACATATACACGTAGACCACAGACATATACACTTAGAACACAGACATATACACATAGACCACAGACATATACATGTAGACCACAGACATATACACGTAGGCCACAGACATATACACACAGACCACAGACATATACACACAGACCACAGACATATACACACAGACCACAGACATATACACACAGACCACAGACATATACACGTAGATACACGTAGGCCACAGACATATACACGTAGACCACAGACATTTACACGTAGACCACAGACATGTACACGTAGACCACAGACATTTACACGTAGACCACAGACATATACACGTAGACCACGGACATTTACACGTAGACCACAGACATTTACACGTAGACCACAGACATATACACGTAGACCACAGACATATACACGTAGACCACAGACATTTACACGTAGACCACAGACATTTACACGTAGACCACAGACATATACACGTAGGCCACAGACATATACACGTAGGGCACAGACATATACATGTAGACGCCTCATGACGTGTTGGAACGTAATCCAGCGTCACCGCCATCTTGGATGGGTCTCCTCACTCCAGTTCCACTGAACTGGCAACATGAACTGTTGGCGAGATTGACTCTTTCATGAAGTCTGCTGAACCTCTTTTATTTTGACGGTGTTGTGTATGTATTTCCTGTCTGCAGGTATTTCTGGACCTCTTTTATTTTGACGGTGTATGTATTTCCTGTCTGCAGCTACGGTTACCACGTGTCCAGAACCTCTTACGTCATCTGTTACGATCCAATCACCATCCAGAAAATCTTCAGCCGGATACGGAGTTTCCACGGCGACGGTTCGTACCCGACGACCTGCGGCGGCGTCAAGATCGTCCACGTCAGAGACGTCACCACGGGATACGACAGCAGCCGGCCGGACCTCCGATCTGTGAGGAGAAGGAATGAATGGATGCATGAATGAATGAATGAATGAATGAATGAATGAATGAATGAATGAATGGCGTCAGAGACGTCACCACGGGATACGACAGCAGCAGGCCGGACCTCCGATCCGTGAGGATGAATGAATGAATGGATGCATGAATGAATGAATGAATGAATGAATGAATGAATGAATGAATGAATGAATGAATGAATCAATGAATGAATCAATGAATGAATCAATGAATGGATGGTCTTTATTTTCGTCTCGGT
Organism: Cololabis saira; assembly: GCF_033807715.1. Taxonomy (NCBI): domain Eukaryota; kingdom Metazoa; phylum Chordata; class Actinopteri; order Beloniformes; family Belonidae; genus Cololabis; species Cololabis saira. The sequence goes on from NC_084590.1 coordinate 49,087,440, forward strand.
TTCGGATCAGTAAATTTCTTATTTTTGCCATCTGAGAAAATTAAATATATTATATTTGGTGCCTAACTCTTTCCATGTATATTAGTGCGTGTGTGAATGAATAAATGAGACGTAAAACGTAAATTTCTTTGTAGAAAGGAGCTTTATAAAAATAAGTCCATTTAATTGTATTAGTTTACAGTCTTGAACATCCAATATGGCGGCGACGTTGACGTATCGCAGCAGCTCCATGGGAGGATACGTCTATATGTCAATGAGCTGCAGGTCATGTTACCTGTGACCCGCTGGTCATGTGACTTTCCCCCCAGGTTCTCCCCGTGTCCAGGTCCAGTCACATGATCACCTTCACGCTGCAGAACGGCGTGGTGGCGACGCTGAGGGCGAGTGGAACCGAACCCAAGATCAAATACTACACGGAGTTCTGCGCCGCGCCGGGAGACAGGTCAGCTGACTGATGACATCACTGCTCCTTCTGACATCACTGCTCCTTATGACATCACAGCTCCTTATGACATCACTGCTCGTTACTTCACCCACTTCGTCACTTTCACAGACGTTTGATGTTCTAGCTAAGCGGTGGCTAACCAGTCCGAGGCTAAGAGGCTAGGCTAGTTTATTTGTACAGCACAATTCAACACAAGGTCGATAAAAGTGCTTTACATCAACATTCTGGTGTCGGTTCTTAAAATACAAACAAGAAAAGGAGAGTGTAATGATGTACTAACGCTGCCCATAAACATTCACAAACCCGTACGATCATAATAAAACCACAACTCTTCACGGAACGCAACGCAAAGCAAAGAACAGCAATCCCCATAATGCAATGCAGCTGAAATCAGAAAAAATGCCCCCAAATAAATTATTTTTTCCAGACCTCAACTTTTGACAGGACTGTCTCCAGCTCACATCCGATGTTTTTTTTTTATTTGTTTTACTTGTTTTTGCAAATTCCTTGTTAGGATGAACGTTTTTTTAATGGATAATTATCTTAATTATCATATTCAAATGTATGTATTTGAGGGAGGAGACGGGGCGGAGTGTTGACGCTCAAATCCACGTTGATTCTGATGTTCAAACGAACCTGCGTGGATTCGGGCGAACGCACAGTTTTGAACATCTGAATTTCTTTTTTGCGTACGTGAAAATTCCACGCACTCTTGGTTCTGGTCCTGATTCTGGTCCTGATACGCGTCGTAGAACCGAAAACCGTCTTCGGTGGCCGTACCTGCATGTGGGCGGGGCCTGTGTGACATCACTCTCCTGTTTCTGTGGGCGGGGCCTCTGTGACATCACTTCCTGTTTCTGTGGGCGGGGCCTCTGTGACATCACTTCCTGTTTCTGTGGGCGGGGCCTCTGTGACATCACTTCCTGTTTCTGTGCTGCAGTGACGTTTCCCGGCTGGAGGCGGAGCTTCAGGCGGTGACGGCGTCTCTGCTGGACGACTTCCTGGAACCGGAGAAGAACGGGCTGATCCGCCGCCGCGAGTAGCCCCGCCCACTTCCTGCTGATGACATCACACCCCCCACTTCCTGTTGAAACCAAAAAAAAGAGGACAAATTTGATCTGCTGATCGATCAGATGTTTGATCAATCGTTTGATCGATCAGAAGGTTTGATGGTTTGCCGTTTTCAAACGTAGCGACTGAAAGTTGAGCTTTTCTACCGTATTTATTGACTAAATTGATCGACAATCAGCCGACGAATCAGAGCTGAGAAGATCATCGTGTGAAATGTTCCTTCCTGTTCCCTCACATTTCCTTCAAAATAAAAGCACTTCAGACTGATTGTTTTTCAGGGAATTTGAGTGAAACTCTCTTTTTTTTTATCAACTTTGACACAAAAGAAATGTTGGAAATATGTCAGAATAGAATTTTTATTTATTTATATTTTTGTTTCCTAAAAACTAAGTGTGAACTGCGACAAACGCGTGACTAGTTCGGTCCAAAAAGGATCAATAACTTTGTTTGAACTTCCTACGGTTAAAAAACGAGGAGTTTTATTTTATGTCACACAAACGCTGCTGCTTCCGTCACAAGCTCTTATTTTGTTAAATCCCCAAGTCTGTTTCCTGTTGTGAAACGTGTTTCCTGTCGCAGCTTCAGGTGTTTGTTCTTGTTTGGAATAAATTGCGGTGAAACTTTTCCCGTCTCCTTGTTTTCATTCATCACAGACGTTGATGAAGATTTAAATGTGTAGATTCTATAATGCAACAATTTCCTGAAAATGTAATAAAATTTGCACTTAACTCAATCGAAAATGTAATAAAATCCAATAAGGTAATAAAATATCCTGACTGATATTGTAATAACATTTTTACCGATAATGTAATACCTTATTACATTATTGGGAATTTATTACATTTTCAGGTGGGTCTTTTTTTGGCTTTTCCAAAACTGATAATGTAATACTTGACAAATAATGTAATATATATGTTCATTTTCAGTCCAGAGTTCTACATTTTGTGTTTTAAGAATCTGAATCTGAAATACAAAAATAAACAAAATAAAATAAAGACATAAAGACAAAATAAAGTTATTTATATTGCAGTTTTATTCATTCACTGGTTCCTAATTCAAACAAATGATATTGATCCATGACAAATACATGTTGGGTTTATTGTATTGTTACTCAAATCTTATTCTTAATTGTTTTATTTCCATTTGACTGAGAAACATGGAACATAATAAGTTTATTAGTCTGTTTATGATAAATCTCCAAACGTTGGACACTTTATTTGCAGATGAAATACACACATCTTTAATTAAAGCTAAAATAACGTGATGTTTTCCTGGGAGTGAGTGACGCGTCCGTGGTGTGGGAAGTGGGAGGACGGTCGTGGACATTAAACATATCATTTGTTACTTTGATTATTCTAAAGATCGTGCTCTTGAACATCTATTGAATTTTATCATTATTTACGCTAAATTCTTTATTCACAAACAAACATTTGCTGGTGCTACTCCTAAATTTGCCCTTTTCTACTAGAATTAAATTATCTTATTAAATCTCTTTATTTGATAAACAACAAAAAAAGCAATATATTTTTAATCAACTATTAAAAGTTTTTCCCTGTATCCTCTTTTTATTTATAATTGTCTTGACCTTTCCTTATTGATTTCTATTCATCTGATTCTATTCCTCATAGCTGTTTTATTCTCCTGTTTCATTTATTTATGTATTTATTTTATTATCTATGTATTTACTTACTCATCTTTATTATTATTATTATTATTATTATTATTATTATTATTATTATTATTATTGTTGTTATTGTTACCTTCATTATCTATATTATGACTTCTTATTCATACTAGATATTTTTATAATTTACTATAATTTATAATTTACTAACCTTGTTGGTGTTTGTGTAGGAAGACACGACACTCAGAGACTAAAATTAACATAATTAAACTAAAGCCACAAATAGTTTCATTAAAACCACAAACCTGAAACTTTGATGCAGGTTGAAGCTTCGTTCTTGGATTCTGCAGGACATTTACACAAATGTGACAGAAACCAGTGTTTTGGTCGGAACAATGCGGATGTTAGAAAAACTGGTTTGGCCTGAAATTCGCCCCCTGACGGTAAAAGTGTTAAACTTTAACTCTTCTAAATTGCTTCTGATTTCAGCAGATGAAGCTGCGGCAGTTGAAGCAGCTGGTGAGTAAAACCTCCCTGATTAAGGAATTAGTATTCTTTTGTTAGAAGTTGTTTAAGAACCACTTAGTGAAACGTTTTGAAGTTTGTTCTGTCATCAAAACGTCTTAGTTTAGTTTTGGAATGTACTTCCTCGTTCCTGGAAACACAAAAGTAACCAGAGAAACATTAGATTAGAGTCTTGCGGTGCGTCAGAAATGCCAGACTAAACAGTATATCAAAAAGTAACTTAAACAGTTATTACACTGTCAGAACACACAGTAATATTGAATAACTGCCAGATATTGAAAGTTGAGGTTATATTGGGAAAAAATGGCACTGATTCTTTGCACATTTGACAATTCTACAGCCATAAAATCAAAATAAATCCAGGCGGCCTGAATGTAATTACAGATATAGGAGGGTTAAGTTCGGCACACTTTTGAGTAAATATTAGTAGTATGCATTAATTCAGACGTACTACTCAGGCGGCCTGAGTAGGACGAGTACAAGTTTTTGACTGAAGTCCAACCAGCCGCCATTCGTATTTACGGTCAAATCAGCCGCGCCGCGAGTGTCAGAGTGGGTTCAGAGTGGGTTTAGCGTGTGCCAAATATAAACTCAACACACGAGTGAAATAAAATGTTTTTTGTCTGTTTTGTTTGTTTTAGCTGTTTTCTTCATCCACGTGCTGCAACACCTGCAGGATGGAAGCAGAAGATTTTAGGAATCTGATGTTAATCTCCAGTTAAATTCCAGTTAATCTCCAGTTAATCTCCAGTTAATCTCCAGTTGATCTCCAGTTGAACTCCTCCTGCTGCTTCAGCATCAGTGTCAGGATGGCAGCGGCGGCTGAACCAGGTGAGAAGATGAACTGTAGTTGTTGGAACTCCGTTACCTCTTATTCATCATTACTTCTGACTCGCCAATACTTTTGACTGGTCGTTACCTCTGACTCGTCGTTACTTCTGACTCGTCGTTACTTCTGACTCGTCGTTACTTCTGACTCGTCGTTTCTTTTGAATCGCTGTTACGTCTGACTCGTCGTTATCTCTGACTGGTCGTTACCTCTGTCTCGTTGTTACTTCTGTCCCGTCATTACTTCTGTCTCGTTGTTACTTTTGACTCGTCGTTACCTCTGACTCGTTTTTACCTCTGACTCGTTTTTACCTCTGACTCGTTGTTACCTCTGACATACAAATTACCTCTTATTCGACGTTACCTCTAATTCGCAGTTACTTCTGATTCGTCGTTACATCTGACTCACCGTTACCTCTAACTCACCGTTACCTTTGACTCGTCGTTACCTCTGACTCACCGTTACCTTAGATTCATCGTTACCTTAGATTCATCGTTACCTCTGACTCGTCGTTACCTCTGACTCGCCGTTACTTTTGACTCGCCGTTACCTCTGACTCGTCGTTACTTCTGACTAGCCGTTACCTCTAACTCACCGTTACCTTTGACTCGTCGTTACCTCTGACTCACCGTTACCTTAGATTCATCGTTACCTTAGATTCATCGTTACCTCTGACTCGTCGTTACCTCTGACTCGCCGTTACTTTTGACTCGCCGTTACCTCTGACTCGTCGTTACTTCTGACTAGCCGTTACCTCTAACTCACCGTTACCTTTGACTCGTCGTTACCTCTGACTCACCGTTACCTTAGATTCATCGTTACCTTAGATTCATCGTTACCTCTGACTCGTCGTTACCTCTGACTCGCCGTTACTTTTGACTCGCCGTTACCTCTGACTCGTCGTTACTTCTGACTAGCCGTTACCTCTAACTCACCGTTACCTCTGACTCATCGTTACCTCTGACTCATCGTTACTTCTGACTCGTTGTTACCTCTGACTCGCCGTTACTTCTGACTCGTCGTTACCTCTGACTCTTCGTTACTTTTTACTCGTCGTTACATCTGACTCGTCGTTACATCTGACTCGCCGTTACTTTTGACTCGCCGTTACTTCTGACTCGTCGTTACCTCTGACTCGTTTTTACTTCTGACTCGTCGTTACTTTTGACTCGCCGTTACATCTGACTCATCATTATCTCTGACTCGCCGTTACTTTTGACTCGCCGTTACCTCTGATTCGTCGTTACCTCTGACTCGTTTTTACTTCTGACTCGTCGTTACTTCTGACTCGTCGTTACTTTTTACTCGTCGTTACCTCTGACTCGTCGTTACCTCTGACTCGCCGTTACTTTTGACTCGCCGTTACCTCTGACTCGTCGTTACTTCTGACTAGCCGTTACCTCTAACTCACCGTTACCTTTGACTCGTCGTTACCTCTGACTCACCGTTACCTTAGATTCATCGTTACCTTAGATTCATCGTTACCTTAGATTCATCGTTACCTCTGACTCGTCGTTACCTCTGACTCGCCGTTACTTTTGACTCGCCGTTACCTCTGACTCGTCGTTACTTCTGACTAGCCGTTACCTCTAACTCACCGTTACCTCTGACTCATCGTTACCTCTGACTCATCGTTACTTCTGACTCGTTGTTACCTCTGACTCGCCGTTACTTCTGACTCGTCGTTACCTCTGACTCTTCGTTACTTTTTACTCGTCGTTACATCTGACTCGTCGTTACATCTGACTCGCCGTTACTTTTGACTCGCCGTTACTTCTGACTCGTCGTTACCTCTGACTCGTTTTTACTTCTGACTCGTCGTTACTTTTGACTCGCCGTTACATCTGACTCATCATTATCTCTGACTCGCCGTTACTTTTGATTCGCCGTTACTTCTGACTCGTCGTTACCTCTGACTCGTTTTTACTTCTGACTCGCCGTTACTTTTTACTCGTCGTTACCTCTGACTCGTTGTTACTTCTGATTCGTTGTTACCTCTGACTTGCCGTTACTTTTGACTCGCCGTTACTTCTGACTCGTTGTTACCTCTGACTCGTCGTTACTTTTTACTCGTCGTTACATCTGACTCGTCGTTACATCTGACTCGCCGTTACTTTTGACTCGCCGTTACATCTGACTCGTCGTTACTTCTGACTCGTTGTTACTTCTGATTCGTTGTTACCTCTGACTTGCCGTTACTTCTGACTTGCCGTTACATCTGACTCGTCGTTACCTCTGACTCGTCGTTACATCTGACTCGTCGTTACTTCTGACTCGTTGTTACTTCTGATTCGTTGTTACCTCTGACTTGCCGTTACCTCTGATTCGTCGTTACATCTGACTCGTCGTTACCTCTGACTCGTCGTTACTTTTTACTCGTCGTTACATCTGACTCGTCGTTACATCTGACTCGCCGTTACTTTTGACTCGCCGTTACATCTGACTCGTCGTTACTTCTGACTCGTTGTTACTTCTGATTCGTTGTTACATCTGACTCGTCGTTACATCTGACTCGCCGTTACTTCTGACTTGCCGTTACATCTGACTCGTCGTTACCTCTGATTCGTCGTTACTTCTGACTCGTCGTTACTTTTGACTCGCCGTTACTTCTGACTCGTCGTTACCTCTGACTCGCCATTACTTTTGACTCGCCGTTAATTCTGACTAGCCGTTACGTCTCAATCGTCGCTACCTCTGACTCGCCGTTACTTTTTACTCGTCGTTACCTCTGACTCGTCTTTGTGTCTCTTCAGGAGGACTTCCTTGGAAACGTAGCAGCAGCCTCGAGCTCTTGCCTCCTTACAGTAAGTTTCTCTGAACTGAGTCTGAACAGTTCTGATGTTGAAACTAAATCTCGTTGGCATTATAATTTGTCATAAAAAAACTAAACTCTAGTTAGATGTTGTTTAATATAAAGAAAAAGATCACTGGTTATTATATTCAGTGATTGGGTTTGATGTTTGGATGTAAAAAGTGAACACACCTATTGAGCAGGGCTTCGCGTGGAAAGCCTTTGGGCAAAAACAAAACGGCCCAGCCAAGACTAGGAGAGAGAGCATAGAGAGCACACTGACGTCCTGCATCAGTGTGTTTTATACCAGCAGCTCGGCGGCTCAAAGGACGGCTCGTTTTTGTTCAGTATCAAGCCTAGCTTAGATAAGTGGTTTAAAATAAAATGCTAGAGGAGGCCTTCCGGACCTCTGCAGATAAACATATTCTTAATAGAATAAGGAAAACTAAAATAGAATTAAATAAAATAATTGACGCAAAAACACAGTTTTTAGTACAAAGGCTTCGCCTGGAAAACTTTGCACACGCCAACAGATCGGGGAAATATTTAGCAAATCAATTAAAAATAAATAGGGAGAAAGCAACCATATCATCTATTAAGGACCAATCAGGGGACATTACACATGATCCCTGTTTAATAAACTCAGTTTTTAGAGACTTCTACTTAAACTATATTCATCGCAAATCGAGCCATCCGACCAATCCATCAACGAGTTTCTTGGGAAAATTAATCTGCCGAAGTTACATCATGAGCAGGTTACGAACTTAGACTCACCGCTTTCAATAGGAGAACTCCATGAAGCTCTCAGCTCCGGGCCCAGATGGTTTCCCAGCTGAATTCTATAAGGAATTCTGGAGCATATTAGCACCAATATTTTATAAAATGATCCTAAATGTGAATGAGAATGAAAGCTTACCCTTAAATATGAATTCTGCTAATATTAGTCTTTTATTAAAACGGAATAAGGATCCCTTTCTCCCATCGAGCTACCGCCCAATATCACTGATAAATGTGGACCTTAAAATAATTAGCAAGGCTCTTACCAAACGTCTGAAAAGAGTCACCCCTTCTATTATACATCCGGATCAAACAGGCTTCATTAAAGGTAGACATTCCTCTACTAATATTCATAGATTATTAAATATTATAGATTATTCGAGTATCAATAAACAGGAGACTACTATTATATCCTTAGACGCTGAAAAAGCATTCGATCAGGTAAACTGAAAGTTTCTATTGGCAACTTTACATAAATTTGGATTTGCCGAATCTTTCATTGACTGGATAAAAATATTATATAGCTCTCCCAAGGCACGTGTAAGGACAAATGATCAAATCTCTACAAGTTTTAACTTGCAAAGAGGCACTAGACAGGGTTGCCCTCTCTCTCCCTCACTATTTGCAATATTTATTGAACCTTTAGCAGCAGCTATTAGACAAAATCAAAATATTAAAGGTTTACAATGCAAAGTATTAGAGCACAAAATAAGTCTTTATGCGGATGACGTACTCCTCTTCCTCCAGAACTCACGTACTTCACTATCACAGACAATTGCACTCATAGAGGGATTTTCATCTCTGTCTGACTATTCTATTAATTGGTCTAAATCCACTGTTTTGTGTGTTAACTGCAATTTTAGGAATATAACCAATACTCAATTACAATCAGGGAACATTAGATATTTAGGTATAAACATCTCCCCTAGGCTATCAGAGTTAATAAAATTAAATTATGTTCAGCTTTTAAAGAAAATAGAGGATGATCTTTCCAGATGGAGCTCTCTCCCCATTTCACTCATGGGAAGAATTGCCACCATTAAAATGATGGTTTTACCAAAAGTATATTTTTTATTTCGATGATACCATTCAAACCCCCTCTTTCCTGGTTTAAATCATTGGACTCATATGTATCAACATTTCTGTGGAAAAATAAAACACCACGTATTAGTTTAAAGACATTGCAAAAATCCAAAGAATGTGGAGGTTTAGAGTTACCTAATTTCCAGTATTACTTCATAGCCAATAAACTACAGTAGGCTATATTGTAAAATGGTCAAAAAATCATCCTCTAGATAGTCAATGGCTGGACTCAGAGCAAGTGTTTTGCAAAGAGCTAGACATCTCAGAATTACCATTTATTAGTCAAAGCATCAAACATCATCAATGTTTCAAAAGCATTAATATTAGCACAACCCTGACAGCCTGGTGGGAATTTATTAAAGTGGCGAAAATCTCACTTTTTCCATGTGACCGTACACCCATATGGAACAACCCAGACATCGTGAAAAATGATAAAAAGATGGTTAACTTTGCTCAATGGAGAGATCAAGGAATACGGTATTTACAGCATGTAATTGTAGGAGGACAGTTTGTACCTTTCAATACAGTTATTGTTCAATATGGAGTTAGCAGTAATACATTTTTAGAGTACCAACAACTTAAGGCCATAATAAATAAAACATATAAAATTAGCCAATTAGACTTACAACTTCCCGCTAGGATAATTGATTTATTGAATCTAAGCACTTTAAAGTTGTTATCAAAACTCTACAGGTTAGTGTCTAAATTGGATAATTCAGTCTCTCTCCCGATTTCCAAGTGGGAGGTGGATCTCTCTCTTACAGTTTTTCACAATTGTTTAAACACATTTATTGGAACATCAGACACAATGTGCACAACCTGAAACCCATTTTTCAGGTGGCTAAACCAATCCTGCTGAACTCCAAGCACATTTACTGCTCTAGACTCACATTCCCATTCCATACCACACATTCCTCACAACACTACACACAATTCCCAATACCCTGCACACTCTTCCTGTATTCCCTCTCTTGCTGTTCACACAGAACACACAGTCAATCACATTTCTAAACTCCAAAGGCTGTTGTGCAATATGCAATCAGCAATTTGCCATTGAATTCATATTCATTGATGAAGCGGGGTTCAACCTTGTAAAAAGAAGGCGCCGAGGGAGGAATATCATTGGCCAGCGTGCCATCACAGAGGTCCCTGGCCAACGTGGAGGGAACATAACAATGTGTGCTGCCATCAATCACCACGGCGTCCTCCATCACCATGCCACCCTTGGCCCCTACAACACTGCACTTCTTCTAGCATTCCTGGACCAGCTCTACAACATCATTGTCCAGCCAGACCAGATGGAGGACACAGAGGTGGTCAGGTTCGTTGTTATCTGGGACAATGTCAGTTTCCACCGGGCTGCTCTGGTCCGTGAGTGGTTTAGGATCCATCCAGAAGTTGATGTCCTATATTTCCCTCCATACTCTCCCTTCCTCAACCCAATTGAGGAGTTTTTCTCTGCCTGGAGATGGAAGGTATACGAGAGAAATCCTCAGACACGCATCCCACTGCTGCAGGCCATGGAGGACGCATGTGGCGATGTCTCTGCTGAGGCCTGTCAAGGCTTCATGCAGCTTTGTAGGAGATGTGGATGAGGTCCTGTGGCCAGCCAGGGATGACAGGCAGTATGCTGCCTAATACTTTTGTTCTGTTTCTATTTTCTGTCAAGTTTTCATCCTCATTCATATAGTGTTTTCCATTCATACTATAGTGTCTTCCATTCGGCACATCAGTGTTCAGTGGGTGCTTAGAAATGTCTACTCAAATGATGTATGTGTTTGGCATTTGAGAAGGAAATACCATTTAGTGAAGAGTTAACACTGTTTTGAGGGTAGAGTGTGCTTTTGCAATAGAAGTGTAGGATTTTGGATTTTGTGTGTGAGTTTTGTAATTTGTGTTTAGAGTTTTGAGAAAGTGAGGTGGTCTATCAGGAAATGTGTTTAAACAATTGTGAAAAACTGTAATACCGACCAGTTTTCTTGGTCACAAATATGCTTAAATACTTTTACTATGACTAAGAACCCAAACTTACAACTTATACAGTACAAATTTCTTCATAGAATACACTATACTGGACAAAGGATGTTCCAGATGGGCTTTGTCACCTCTAATATCTGCTCACAGTGCACAGAGGACACTCCTGATAATTATATGCATGCTCTATGGTTCTGTAGACCGGTACAGAGGTTCTGGACGGCGATTTGTGAGGATTTATCCACATGGATCAACTACAGAATCCCAGTGTGCCCCACGATATGTATATTAGGTCACTTGGAAGATATTAGAACCTAATTGGACACACCGGGTCCTCACTGCCTTATGTATCGCAAAGAAAACCTAGAAAACCTTCTAGTGAATTGGAAACAAAAGTCCAATTTATGTATCAACCACTTTAGGAATCTTTTATCAGATCATATTAGTAGTGAGATAATGTCTGCCTCCACTGAACAACATTCGGCTGAATTGCACTCTCTCTGGTCCCCGATTATAGGCTTCATTACCTAGTGGGGGCGGGGGGGTGATCTCGTAGCCCTTGGGGTTGGGGGTCGGCTTGGGGGGTCTGGGGCGCGGGCCGCTGGTGGCCCCCCCCTTGGGGCCGTGGGGCCCTGTCTCTAGCCGGTGGGAGCCCTGGGGACCTATGGGGGGGTGTCGGATCCGGGCCCCTGGCCGGCGGCGTGGCACCATTCCCAGGTGTCTATGTCTTATGTTGTCAGTATGAATGGGGGGATGTTGGACCGGTTCCCCCTCCGTCTGGCGCCCGTGGAGGTACGGTGGGGCCCTGGCCCGGCTCGGAGGGCCGGCCCCCGTCAACTGGATGGCCGGTGGGGGAGCGTGGGCGTCTTTTCAGGGCCGGCTCTGCTGGGCCTGCCTCCTGGCTTCGGCCTCTGCTCCCCCTCCTTCCCCCCCTACAGGATTCATACGCACATAGGAGAATGTGCGTCTGTGTCGGTGAGAATGCGGTATGGAAGGGTCCTGCCATGGAGGATTTGGGCCTCCATTGGCAGGATAACAAAATTTAATAATTTATTAATATTATGTCATACAAAGAGGGTTATTATTATTATTATTATTATTATTATTATTATTATTATTATTGTGATAGTATATCATATTATTATTAGTATAGATATCGGATAGGTGAATGGATGAATGAATGGGATGCCTGGGTCTAGGGCCCTCTGTTGTCGGGCCTGCGTGGGTGTCGCCCTGTTGGGGGGTTCCCTCTCTCCGGGCCCGTCTCCGGTCCCCCTCGCTGCCTCCGTGGCGGGGCGCCCCTCTGGTCTTGGAGGGGCACTTTCATGGGGGCGGGTGCACCTGCCCGCGTCGGCGGCCGGGGCGGCTCTGTCTCTCCGGGCAGGCTGGCCCCTCGCCGGGTGGGAGTCGTTGGCCTGGAAGGTGAGGGCTTCCTGGCCGCGTGGCCGGGGATTGTCTGATCCCTGGCTGCTTCTTCCCGTGTCGTGGGGGCCCCGCCCGCGGGCCCCCTCGGCCAGTGGATGTCACCCTCGAAGGCCTCGAAGGAGTGATAAGCTCAAACATAACAATAGCGGGCTACTGAGCCGCTATGCGAAAAGCTATACGAAAAGTATCAAATAGCGACAGAATCGGATAATCCAAGGAAAATGCCACCAAAAAAGGGGAACCAGTTCAATCCACAGGACCTGACCCAAATGGGTGAGGCCCTGGAGGGAGTAAAGCTTCAGCTGGAAGGCTTGGAGGTTCAGTTGGAATGCTTGAAGGAGATAAAGAGCCAACTACAAGGGATGCAAAGCCTGATGAAAGAGATTCAACACCTCAAAAAGGAAAATGAGAAAAAAGATGGGCTGATAATAGCTCTAAACAACAAAATGGAGGAGCTTGATCAACAAAACAAGCTAAATGATGTGATCATTACGGGTATTGAGATCAAGCCCAGGAGCTATGCAGCAGCGACGAGAGGACAGGAGGAGATGAAGGAGGAAGACATCCAATCTGTGGAAAAGCAGGTACAGGATTTCCTAACCTCCAAAAACATTAAGATCGATCTTGAACATGTGGATACATGTCAACTGCTGCCCAAGAAAAAAAAGGTGGGAGAACGTGAAGATGTAAACAGGGCTGTTCTGCTGAAATTCACTAACAGAAAACACAAAATAGCGCTGCTAAAACAAGGCAGTAAGCTGAAAAATACCAGTGTGTTTATAAACGAGAATCTCAGCAAGAAAAACGCCACCATCGCCTGGAAAGCTCGTCAACTGAAGAAGGCTGGAAAAATACAAAATACCTGGACGGCAAACTGCAGAGTCTACATCAAACAAAATGGGCCAGAAAATACCAGACCGGTGCTGATCAGGGAGGTAGAGGAGTTGGAGAAACTTACCGGCTAATATGTCAAAGCTCACCATGAAACCTCTACAAAAAGAATGGATTACCTACTCACAAAAAACAAAGATGAATAAACTTAAAGGCAGGATTGCCAATTATGAAAAAAGGAACCTATCTTTAAAACAACACCTTGGATCAGAAGACTCGAATGAAGAAATTGACCCGGATATACACTACTACTACAGCAGAGCACTAAATTGTGGATATTATACAAGGGAGCAGTTCAATAAGGACATTGTGATGGATCAGAGGCTGTCAATCATTCATTTCAACAGCAGGAGTTTATATGCAAATTTTGATCACATATTGGAATACTTGGAAGGATTTTCTACATCCTTTGATATCATTGCGGTGTCAGAAACCTGGATTAATGAAGAAAAGGGAATGAACTTCATCTTAAGTGGGTATGAATTTGTGTGTAAAAATAGAAAAAAAAAGACTGGTGGAGGAGTTTCTCTTTTTATTAAAGAGAGCATTAATTTTGTCATTTTGGAAAATGTGTCAAAAGCTATTGACAATGTAATGGAATGCATAACTGTAGAATTATCTATGTGTAAAGGGAGAAATACTGTAATATCCTGTCTGTATAGAGCCCCGGATTCAAAGTTAGAATTATTCAGTGATAGTGTGACAGAACTACTCTCTCTGACAAAGCATAAAAATGTTTTCATTTGTGGAGACTTTAATATCGATATCCTAAACCCAAACAACAACGCTGGGACAGATGACTTTCTAAATAGTATGTATGCGGCAGGTATGCATCCCTTAATTACAATGGCCAGCAGAATTACCAAACATAGTGCCACACTAATTGACAATATATTTACAAATGTCTTAGAAGCAGATCCAGTGAGTGGACTATTGATATGCGATATCTCTGATCATCTACCAGTCTTTGCAATGTGTGAGTGGAATCATATTGTAAAGAGCGAGACGAAAAAAAGAAAGTTAGTTAGGATAAGAAATGAAAAGAATATGAACGCATTGGAGAGTCAGCTGTTGACACAGACATGGAGACATGTGCTCTCTGAAACAGAAACAAACAAAGCGTATGATGAATTCCTGAAGACTCTCACAGGACTGTACCATAAACATTGCTCTGCAAGGGAGATAACAGACAAAACAAAAAAGAAAGCCACACCGTGGCTTACGAAATCACTTGTAAATGCATGTAGGAAAAAAAACCTTTTATATAAACAATTTCTCAGAGACAGAACAGAAATAGCTGAATCCAAATATAAAAAATATAGAAATAAGATAAATAGTGCACTAAGAAAGCAAAAAAAGGATTACTATGAAAAACTACTATCAGATAACAAGAATCATAACAAGAAACTCTGGAGTATAGTGAATTCAATATCAGGTCGGAAACCAAAGGTCACACTCCCAGACCACCTTATTATAAATAATGAGACGGTGTCTGACGGGAACTTGATTGTGGATCAATTCAATAAATTCTTTGTAAATGTTGGCCCACAGCTGGCCAAGGACATCCCTGAATCACCATTGCGCTGGGACCATTTTGACTCTGATAAGAATACAATCACTAAAAATTCATGTCTGTTACTTGAACCAGTCACTGAAGCAGAAGTTGTAAATGCCCTCACACAGTGCAAATCTAAATCTTCAGTAGATGTAGACGAAATTGACATGAGACTGTTGAAGGCGGTACAAAAAGGAATTATAACACCACTCACGCACATATGTAACTTATCCTTCAAAACCGGTGTATTTCCAGACAAGATGAAAATAGCAAAGGTATTACCATTGTATAAAAGTGGTGATATAAATATGACTACAAACTATCGCCCGGTCTCCTTATTGCCGCAGTGTTCAAAGATTTTAGAAAAACTCTATAATAGCAGATTGGAAAAGTTCATGACTGAACACAACATCCTGTGTGATAGCCAATACGGATTCAGAAAGCAACATTCGACAGCACTTGCCCTCACAGAGTCCTTAGAACTGATTAAAGATGCGCTTGACCACAAATTATATACAGTAGGCATCTTTATTGACCTCAAAAAAGCTTTTGACACTATAAATCACGATATTTTGATTGAAAAATTATATGATTACGGTATCAGAGATACAGCTTTAAGATGGATCAAAAGCTATCTATCTGGTAGAGTCCAATATGTCCAGATGGGAACAAATGCGTCTACATGCCTGGATGTCGTCTGTGGGGTCCCACAGGGGTCAGTCTTAGGCCCTAAGCTATTTACTCTATATATCAATGACATAATCAAAACATCTGATGTATTAAAACTTATTTTATTTGCTGATGATACAAATATTTTCTGCTCAGGAAACGACTTGAATATACTGGAAAAAGCGATTAACAGAGAAATGACAAAACTAAATACATGGTTTAATATAAATAAATTATCACTAAATCTGGCAAAGACCAAATTCATGTTATTTGGGAGAAATAATGTAAAGAAAAGCATACACTTGCAAGTTAATGGATACAATATAGAAAGAGTGAGGGAACATAAGGTTCTGGGTATATTAGTGGATGACCTCTTGACATGGCGACCACATGTAAAAATAATTCAAAATAAGATGGCAAGGAGTGTGTCTATTCTGTGGAAATTGCAGAAATCTCTCAATTTAAACTCGCTTAAGACCATATATTCGGCACTAATAGTCCCACATATGAGGTACTGTGTAGAAAATTGGGGTTTCACTTACAAGGGCATTACAGAACCAATATTTAAATTGCAAAAAAAAGCGCTTCGCATCATTCATTCTGTCCCAGCCAGGGCACATACGAACGAACTGTTCATAAAGACGAAATATCTAAAACTGAGAGAGATACTTCATTTTCAGATGCTACAAACAATTTACAAAGCAACACAGGCGGCATTACCAGTAAATGTTCAGAAATTGTTCACTCTTAGTCAAGGTCCTCACAGCATGCGCAGCTTGCTGCAGTTTAAACAGAAAAAGATAAGGACAACGATGGGAAGCCATAGTTTGTCAGTAGCTGGTGTGAAAATGTGGAATAGCCTAAACAATGAATTAAAGTTAGCAAGAAATGTAACTGTTTTCAAACATGGGTTAAAGAAACTGTTATTGAAGGATTATCAAACCTAGATAAACATAGATAAATCAAAACATGGAAACAAAACAAAGTCACTATAAAATGTGTGTGTGTGACATTGAGCTCTATGTATGGTCGGAGGTGTCCAAAGCTCGGGAAGAGATGAAGTCAGTACGAGCGGAGGGGGCAAAGGCGGCTAGAGAGCCAGAGGACGGCGACTAATCAAAATCTGCATTGACACACGCACCTCCATTGCAAAGTGGATTGCATGCAAAAAGAGGCTTGGACATAAAAATAACTGAACAGTGGACACAGTAGTAAATCACAGGAACGGTGATCAGGATGAGTGGACTGGACACGTGTACAAACATACATGCTATCTGGACTGTGAAGGATGAAATTAGACAAATTGCTATGTGGTAAACTATGTATCTTACTGAATTCTGTTGTTGATGTGATCATGAATCTTACATAGAACGGGGCGGGACTTTGATAAGCGTCAGCTTCTCCCGTACCCTTTTCGTCATGTGCTGAGTATGCAATGTATAATGTTCTGGAGATGAAATGTGTCTATATAAACATGCCGAAATAAACGAAAAAAAAAAAAACAAACAAAAAAAAAAAAAACATCGATCGTCAATTGCTTTCATTAGATAGTGCTTCCTAGGTGTTAAATAAACCCTATGTATGAAATTGTGATGAATTTGGTGATGATCGGGGTTTCTGGATGCTAAGCCTACATTAATCCATACCTTCTCCCAATCAAACATAGGGTCCAAATCTGGAACATGCCCTCCATATCATGTCTAACGCCAAGGGTCTGTAAGAATGTTGCAAAATAAACCAATAGAGTCTGGAAACAAAGCCACTTGTACCTCTAATGGGAGAAAGGACTTAACTAATCTTTTTTTAATACTTCTTTTAAACCGCAGTTTGTAAATGATTTCTATTTTATAATTTCAGTGTCTGAGCTGAGGGTTGTTGTGCTGGGGAGCAGCTGGATTCAGAGGAACTCAGTGGAGAACTTCATACTGGAACACAGCGTCTTCAACACAGAACCTCTCAGCTGCACCAGAAACACCAGCCGGTTTAGAAACGAACATGTAACAGTCATCAACACTCCAGACCTGCTGAGTCCTACAGAGGACAAACTGAACAAGTTTCTAAAAGACTTTGCCAGAGTCTCTGATCCTGGACCTCATGTGTTTCTGTTGGTCCTACATCCTGAAGACTTCAATGAGGAACACAAACAGACGCTCTGCAGACTCCTTGAAACTTACAACCAT
Organism: Cololabis saira; assembly: GCF_033807715.1. Classification (NCBI taxonomy): domain Eukaryota; kingdom Metazoa; phylum Chordata; class Actinopteri; order Beloniformes; family Belonidae; genus Cololabis; species Cololabis saira. The sequence continues at coordinate 49,105,279 of NC_084590.1, forward strand.
CAGTCGTTTGATCGATGCCTGGCACTGGTTACACCCAGAGAGGAGAGCTCAGGCTTGAGGGAAACCCACATGGAAAATCCAACATTGAAGGAGATGATCAGAAAATGCAGATACCGACACCTGAAGATGAGTGACATCGACCGTTCAGAGCTGTTAACACATTTGGGTCAAGTTGTAAAAGAGAACAACGGAGAACATCTGACCTATGGAGTATTTGAAGAAACAACTTCACCAGGTGAGGACTCGGGACAAAACATACGAACGATGCCGTCACTGCTGCTTCCAGAGATTTTGGGAAGTTCAGAAAAAGTTTTGAGAGATTAATAAGTACTTGTGACTTGTAAACTTGTAAAAGCTTTAAAACAGACCATTCTTTCACTGATTCAGAACTTTCTGGTAAAACTCAAATGTCATTTTCACAGGTTATCCACGATTTCTTCATAGTTCACTATCTGGACAAAGGCTTTCACCCAAGCTTAAGTAAAAAAAAAAAGTAAAATGTAAAAATGTATTTTTATTTTTTTCATTTAACCTTTATTTAACCAGGTAACAGCCCATTGAGATCAAGGATCTCTTTCTCAAGGGTGACCTGGCCAAGAAGGAGCAGCACGTCAAAATAAATAAAATCACAAGGTTAAAAGACAGAATATAAAACAATAACAGAGGAACAAAGTAGCAGTAAAATGATAAAACCACGTCTTATAAAGTGCAGATGCATAAGAGGTCACAGCCAGTTAACAGTAGGTAATTACATCAATCATATAAAGATGTTTAGGAAGACAATCAGGTACGGAGACACTAATACTTTCACTCTCTCGTCCTTCAGCACTAGGAACGGGCGCGACCGCCTCAGGAACGGGCGCGTCCGCCTCAGGAACGGGTGCGTCCGCCTCAGGAACGGGCGCGTCCGCCTCATCGGGAAAAGAAACCGGTGCGTCCTCCTCAGGAACGGGCGCGACCGCCTCAGGAACGGGCGGGACCGCCTCAGGAACGGGCGCGTCCGCCTCAGGAACGGGTGCGTCCGCCTCATCGGGAAAAGAAACCGGTGCGTCCGCCTCAGGAACGGGCGCGTCCTCCTCAGGAACGGGCGCGACCGCCTCAGGAACGGGTGGGACCGCCTCAGGAACGGGCGCGTCTGCCTCAGGAATGGGTGCGTCCGCCTCATCGGGAAAAGAAACCGGTGCGTCCGCCTCAGGAACGGGCGCGTCCGCCTCAGGAACGGGCGCGTCCGCCTCATCGGGAAAAGAAACCGGTGCGTCCTCCTCAGGAACGGGCGCAACCGCCTAATCGGGAAAAGAAACCGGTGCGTCCTCCTCAGGAACGGGCGCGTCCGCCTAATCGGGAAAAGATACCGGTGCGTCCTCCTCAGGAACGGGCGCGTCCGCCTCATCGGGAAAAGAAACCGGTGCGTCCGCCTCAGGAACGGGCGCGTCCTCCTCAGGAACGGGCGCGACCGCCTCAGGAACGGGCGGGACCGCCTCAGGAACGGGCGCGTCCGCCTCAGGAATGGGTGCGTCCGCCTCATCGGGAAAAGAAACCGGTGCGTCCGCCTCAGGAACGGGCGCGTCCGCCTCAGGAACGGGCGCGTCCGCCTCATCGGGAAAAGAAACCGGTGCGTCCTCCTCAGGAACGGGCGCAACCGCCTAATCGGGAAAAGAAACCGGTGCGTCCTCCTCAGGAACGGGCGCGTCCGCCTAATCGGGAAAAGATACCGGTGCGTCCGCCTCAGGAACGGGCGCGTCCGCCTCAGGAACGGGCGCGTCCGCCTCTTCGGGAAAAGAAACCGGTGCGTCGACCTCAGGAACGGGTGCGTCCATCTCAGGGACGGGCGCGTCCGCCTCAGGAATGGGTGCGTCCGCCTCAGGAACGTGCGCGTCCGCCTCAGGAACGGGCGCGTCCTCCTCAGGGACGGGGGCGTCCACCTCAGGAACGTGCGCGTCCGCCTCAGGAACGTGCGCGTCCGCCTCAGGAACGGGCGCGTCCTCCTCAGGAACGGGCGCGTCCGCCTCAGGAATGGGTGCGTCCGCCTCAGGAACGGGCGTGTCCTCCTCAGGGACGGGGGCGTCCGCCTCAGGAATGGGCGCGTCCGCCTCAGGAAGGGGTGCGTCCGCCTCAGGAATGGGTGCGTCCGCCTCAGGAACGGGCGCGTCCGCCTCAGGAAGGGGTGCGTCCGCCTCAGGAATGGGCGCGTCCGCCTCAGGAAGGGGTGCGTCCGCCTCAGGAACGGGCGCGTCCGCCTCAGGAAGGGGTGCGACCATCTCAGGAACGGGCGCGTCCGCCTCAGGAACGGGCGCGTCCGCCTCAGGAAGGGGTGCGTCCACCTCAGGAACGGGCGCGTCCGCCTCAGGAACGGGTGCGTCCGCCTCAGGAATAGGGATGCAAATTATCGATTATTTCATTAATTGACAGTTGATAACCTTATCGATCGATCATCGATTAGTTGATAAGCGGCGTTTTTCCCCCATCTGAGATACAAACATAATTTTTTTTGCTTATATAAATACAAAGGACATTTTAATGTATTCCTTAATCAAATATTTATTTGATACAAAAGTAACAAAAAGACATTTTTGTACCACAAGGAATATAATATAAAGTGCACTTCAAGGCTATTAGTAGTAGCAGCAGCCATAATAGTGTCATTTGTGTCAAGCAAATTTTAAGTTCTAGTTACGTTTTAAGTTAGAGTTTTGGCAGTGTTCAAAATAAAATGATGAGACCTGCTGTATTGGAGCACATTTTCTTTTAGTTAAAACTGTAGCGGGGACAGATGTTTAGAGAAACCTATGTATGTACCGGGTGAAGGCTGATTTATGGTTCCGCGTTACAACAACGCAGAGCCTACGCCGTAGGCTACGGCGGCGGCTCTGCGTCGATTTAAGGCGGAACCATAATTCAGGCTTGAGCATGTCGGAGAACAACCAGAAGAATATAGAGTGGATTCAAAATAAAAGATAAGCACTGAGCTACATGTGTCTCCCGTCTGGGCCATTGCAGACTCATTGCCTGAGCATGATATTACTAAAACCAAACATATCCGTCTCTTTCTTCAACTTTATGTGCGCGGCGCGTTGTGTGGCATTAAATGTGGTCCGGGCGTAATACCAGCTGGTGAAATTAAACGAAAAAAATAAATAAATAAATAGATTAATTGTAATCGTTAATTTCGGGTAATTTCATAACGGCAATTAATCGAAAATCGATTAATTATTAACATCCCTACTCAGGAACGGGCGCGTCCGCCTCAGGAATGGGCGCGTCCGCCTCAGGAACGGGCGCGTCCGCCTCATCGGGAAAGGAAACCGGTGCGTACACCTCAGGAACGGGCGCGTCCGCCTCATCGGGAAAAGAAACGGGCGCGTCCGCCTCAGGAACGGGCGCGTCCGCCTCATCGGGAACAGAAACAGCAGCTCCGTGTTTTCCCTCTTTAAATACCCAGGCAGAGAGGAGAGATTGATTTGACACACCTGATGCCCAATCAGCTGATCCAACCTGCTCCCCCTCAGGCCACGCCCACTCCTCCACCCTGCCACACTAAATGTTTTAACAGTTTCAGTAATTTATTTATTTGGTTTAATTAACTTTACAAACTCAAAAAACTTTTGTATGTTCATATAATTTTTTGGTATATACCGTACAAATGCACAAATGTGTGGAAATATCTGATATTTTAATAGCAAAGAAGAAGTTTTTGGAGATCACAAACTTAAAAGATGCATTTCTGAACTTTTGGTGTCTGATTTTGTTTCTCTTCCAGTTTCCAGCAGCTCAGCCGATTCAAACAGGGAATTCTTTGACATGGTTTGTAATCTCATTTTTCCTTTTTGCTTGCGTGGGGGTTTTTTGGGGGGGGGGGGGGGGGGGGTCTGTAAGGAAGTCAATAACCACTCTTCTCTCTATTCTTTAATTTTGTCAAACTCCAGTTAAAACCAACAACTGGGTCGACTGGTTTGTTTTGATGATTCTTTCAGTTGTAATCACACAATCTCTTTATTGATTACTTGATTCTTTTTATTGTACCTGAAGGATGGAAAGGAGGTCAAACCTGGAGACCTGATCCACATCTCCCGTGGTTATCAGCACTGGGCTGTTTATGTTGGTGATGGAAACGTCGTTCACTTCGTACCACCCGGTGAGTTTCCTCGTTCCTCCAACATGTCAGACTGAAACAAAACCAAACAGCGTTTCAGGTTGTTCTCTCTGCTCAACGGTGTGAATCAGCAACAGAGCAGACGTAGAACCATGTCAGCATCTTTAGGTGTCAGCATCATCTCAGTGAGCTGCAGCTCAAACTCTTTTCTTCCTGGTTCATCCTTTTAGGGGAAGGATTAATCCACATCCCCCCCATGCTGTTCGAGTCCTGCTCGATCTCCTCGAGCTCCAGTACCGTCATTGATGTTGGTGATATTAGTGATGGCAAAGTGTTGAAAGAGAAGCTGCAGGACGTGGTGAAGAAGGACAAGTGGACAGTCATCAATTTCCTGGATCATGAATACAAACCTCGTCCAGCTGATGTTATCGTGAAGGAGGCATGTTCACTGGTGGATACAGAGAAGCAGTACCACCCGGTGAGGTACGACTCTGGAGACTTCGCCACTGAGATGCGCTATGGCAAGCCTGAGAGTCGGCAGGTACGTTAAAACTTGTTTCTGCTGGTGGTTTGTGTTAGTGAGGGTCCGGGTGAAACCCTGGACCTTTAACAGGACTGAGCTCCTCCTCGTCCTCTCAGCCGTCTCCTCCATGACGGTGTCACACTCATAAAGATCCAGAGATTTAGATCAGCAGACGTGGTACCAGCACCACTCTGGTCTGCTGCCTCTTATCTTCACATGAAGAGAAGATGTGTTGCACATAAATGTTCAGAGTTGTGGATTGTTTCTGAAGTACATGAATCATCTTTTCTTTGTGTAAAACATGTTCTTGTTCCTCCTGCAGGTGAGGATGTTCGCAACACGAATAAAACCAGCAGCAGCAGAAGTAGAGGCAGCTGCAGCTTCGGGACTGAAGAAGAGGAAAAGAAGCTCGAAACGTAACGACGATTGATGTGCTACATAAATCTGCACTAGGGAGCAAAAGTCTCTCTCTTGTTTTTTCCTGCATCTATGTTTTGAGACCAGCACCTGTTGAGATATTGGATGTGCGCGACCCATTTCACCCTTTGTTCCAGCTCTGGGACTTTAGGCAGTAAAATCTATGAAAATGTAACTTGCATATCAATCCATGATTCATATTTCATAAAGTTTGGTCAAACCTCAGGAACGGGCGCGTCCGCGTCAGGAACCACGCCCACTCCTCCACCCTGCCACACTACATTTTGTAACAGTTTCAGTAATTTATTTATTTGGTTTAACTAACTTTACAAACTCAAAAAAATGTCTGTACGTTCATATAATCTTTTGGTATATACCGTACGAATGCACAAATGTGTGGAAAAAAATATATCTGATATTTTAATAGCAAAGAAGACGTTTTTGGAGATCACAAACTTAAAAGATGCATTTCTGAACTTTTGGTGTCTGGTTTTGTTTCTCTTCCAGTTTCCAGCAGCTCAGCCGATTCAAACAGGGAATTCTTTGACATGGTTTGTAAATTTCATTTTTCTTTTTTGCTTGTGTCGGGTTTGGGGGGGGGTTCTGTATGGAAGTCAATAACCACTCTACTCTCTATTCTTTAATTTTGTCAAACTCCAGTTAAAACCAACAACTGGGTCGACTGGTTTGTTTTGATCATTGTTTCAGTTGTAATCACACATTCTCTTTATTGATTGCTTGATTGTTTTTTTTCTAATTGAAGGATGGAAAAGAGGTCAAACCTGGAGACCTGATCCAGGTATATCCTGATGATTGGTATTACCACTGGGCTGTTTATGTTGGTGATGGAGACGTCGTTCACTTCGTACCAACCAGTGAGTTTCCTCGTTCCTCCGACATGTCAGACTGAAACAAAACCAAACAGCGTTTCAGGTTGTTCTCTCTGCTCAACGGTGTGAATCAGCAACAGAGCAGACGTAGAACCATGTCAGCATCTTTAGGTGTCAGCATCATCTCAGTGAGCTGCAGCTGAAACTCTTTTCTTCCTGGTTCATCCTTTTAGGGGAAGGATCAAGTTCCAGCAGCTCCATGGAGGCCGTGGAGGCCATGGCCTCCTCGAGCTCCATGAGCCCCATGAGCTCCGTTGGTCTTGGTGATATTAGTGATGGCAAAGTGTTGAATGAGAAGCTGCAGGACGTGGTGGAAGATAACTACTGGATAGTCAACAATCTCCTGGATCATGAATACAAACCTCGCCCAGCTGATGATATCGTGAAGGAGGCCTGTTCACTGGTGGATACAGAGAAGCAGTACAACCTGGTGACGTACAACTCTGAACACTTCGCCACTGAGATGCGCTACGGCAAGCCTGGGAGTCGGCAGGTACGTTAGAACATGGTGGTTTGTGTTAGTGAGGGTCCGGGTGGAACCCTGGACCTTTAACAGGACTGAGCTCCTCCTCGTCCTCTCAGCCGTCGCTCCTCCATGACGGTGTCACACTCATAAAGATCCAGAGATTTAGATCAGCAGACGTGGTTCCAGCACCACTCTGGTCTGCTGCCTCTTATCTTCACATGAAGAGAAGATGTGTTGCACATAAATGTTCAGAGTTATGGATCGTTTCTGAAGTACATGAATCATCTTTTCTATGTGTAAAACATGTTCTTGTTCCTCCTGCAGCATAAGGACGCAGGAATAAAACCATTAGCAGCAGAAGTAGAGGCAGCTGTAGGAACAGAAGAAAAGGACAACGTGCTCGAAATGTAACGACGATTGATGTGCTACATAAATCTGCTCTAAGGAGCAAAAGTCTCCTCTCTTGTTTTTTCCTGCATCTATGTTTTGAGACCAGCACCTGTATAGATATTGGATGTGCGCGACCTATTCCCCCCTTTGTTCCAGCTCTGGGACTTTGGGCAGTAAAATCTATGAAAATGTAACTTGCATATCAATCCATGATTCATATTTCATAAAGTTTGGTCAAATCCACACGACCTAGAAATGAAGGTGCCGGTTCAGACAAGTTAATCAATAATGTTCTTCTCTCAACTGAGAATGAGCATGATGTAAATGTGAAAGAAATCAAATATTTCATATGATGTAAACAGGAATATGATTGAGGCTGATCTGATGAATCAATAATAAAATTCTTACAATTAAAATGAATCCTTTGTTTCTTTGTTTTGTTTCATGAAAGTATTTCAACTTAGTTTTTACACAGACCTTTAGATGTTCATTGATGCTGTACGACAACGGTGCGCCTTTCTCGGACTCGGTCGGCTGGAAGTCCCGGTCCTCGGCCCGGTTGTCATGAATTTTAGAGGACCTCCAGCGGGGTCTCCGGGACACCAAAGACGCTCATTCATGGTTGTTTCAATTTCCCAGTGTGTTTTATTGTCCTGACACGTGTTTTGAACCACTGACTGCGTAAACAGCCGAGGATGACACTTTGTCTTTGTTGTCTTTCGATCAGAAGCTCAAGGTAAGGTATGGCTCTCTCTCGGTCCGGTTCTGGGTCCGTCTGCCTCCTGGAACGACCCCCGCGGTCTCAGTGCCACTTGGCAGCGGATCTAAGCCCCGTGATGTTCGGCGGGCCTCCCCGCGAGTCTCTGGTCCAGCTGGTCTGGGGTTTCTCGGAACCTCTCGGTCTCCTCCTCTGTCGGGGAACGCTCACCGATCCGATGCTCACCGTCCCAAAGATCGCTTGGACACCATGCTCAAAAACCCAGCTCACCGGCCGAACACGGGGGTCTTCGGCGGATTTGTGACCGTGAATGGTGCGCCGTCCTCGGCCACGCTGGCTGACAGGTGCCCCCTTGTTCCTGGAGGAAAAAAGTCAAAGATACTCCGATTTGCACCAAACTTTATACACTTATAGGCAACTATAAGATGATGTTAAATCTGGGGTATAGGCTTCCAGGACCTCACGGTTCCCCAGATATAGCCTATAACATTTGTTTTACACTCTACTACAAACCAATTTCATTGTGTTCCAAATGCTCTGAAACGTGCTCTAAACCACTTTCTGGAAGAACTTTTTCGGGCGTGGCACTTCGTACTTTTCCCCGGCCGCGGTCCGCCGGACTCTGTTTGTTCTGAAGGTCCCACGTGGCGCCTGCTCACGGTTCATAATACGAGTCCGAGACCACCAGGATAGAGTTTAGAATATTCTGGAGGGTAGAACGGCGTCGTTTGGCCAGAGTTTTGACCGCTAAATCGCTCGGGTCGGGACTTCCAGCCGCGGGCCGGTGATCGACAAACAAGTGTCCGATAACGGTGCGCCTTTCTCGGACTCGGTCGGTTCGAAGTCCCGGTCCTCGGCCCGGTTGTCATGAATTTTAGAGGACCTCCAGCGGGGTCTCCGGGGCACCAAAGATGCTCATTCATGGTTGTTTCACCTCTCCAGAACCTTCCAGGGCTGAGAAATCAGCCATCAGCCTGTGTGTGCAGGACCTCACAAAATGTCAAAACTGTCCAAAAACACCTTATTATGAAAAATTTCCCAGTGTGTTTTAGTGTCCTGATGCGTGTTTTGAACCACTGACTGCGTAAACAGCCGAGGATGACACTTTGTCTTTGTTGTCTTTCGATCAGAAGCTCAAGGTATGGTATGGCTCTCTCGGTCCGGTTCTGACTCCGTCTGCCTCCTGAGACGACCCCCGCGGTCTCAGCACCACTTGGCAGCGGATCTAAGCCCCGTGATGCACGGCGGGCCTCCCCGCGAGTCTCTGGTCAAGCTGGTCTGGGGTCTCTCGGAACCTCTCGGTCTCCTCCTCTGTCGGGGAACGCTCACCGATCCGATGCTCACCGTCCCAAAGATCGCCTGGACACCATGCTCAAAAACCCAGCTCACCGGCCGAACCCGGGGGTCTTCGGCGGACTTGTGTCCGGGAATGGTGCGCCGTCCTCGGCCACGCTGGCTGACAGGTGCCCCCTTGTCCCTGGAGGAAAAAAAGTCAAAGATACTCCGATTTACACCAAACGTTATACACTTATAGGCAACTATAGGATGGTGTTAAATCTGGGGTATAGGCTTCCAGGACCTCACGGTTCCCCAGATATAGCCTATAACATTTGTTTTACACTTTACTACAAACCAATTTCATTGTGTTCCAAATGCTCGGAAACATGCTCTAAACCACTTTCTGGAAGAACCTTTTCGGTCGTGGCACTTAGTACTTTTCCCCGGTCGCGGTCCGCCGGACTCTATGTTTGTTCTGAAGGTCCCACGTGGCGCTCGCTCACGGTTCATAATACGAGTCCGAGACCACCAGGATAGAGTTTAGATTGTTCTTGAGGGTAGAACGGCGTCGTTTGGCCAGAGTTTTGACCGCTAAATCGCTCGGGTCGGGACTTCCAGCCGCGGACCGGTGATCGACAAACAAGTGTACGATAACGGTGCGCCTTTCTCGGACTCGGTCGGCTGGAAGTCCTGGTCCTCGGCCCGGTTGTCATGAATTTTAGAGGACCTCCAGCGGGGTCTCCGGGACACCAAAGACGCTCATTCATGGTTGTTTCACCTCTCCAGAACCTTCCAGGGCTGAGAAATCAGCCATCAGCTTGTGTGTGCAGGACCTCACAAACTGTCAAAACTGTCCAAAAACACCTTATTATGAACAATTTCCCAGTGTGTCTTAGCGTCCTGATGATTGTTTTGAACCACTGACTGCGTAAACAGCCGAGGATGACACTTTGTCTTTGTTTTCTTTCGATCAGAAGCTCAGTGCATGGTATGGCTCTCTCTCGGTCCGGTTCTGGGTCCGTCTGCCTCCTGGGACGGCCCCCGCGGTCTCAGTGCCACTTGGCAGCGGATCTAAGCCCTGTGATGTTCGGTGGGCCTCCCCAAGAGACCTCTGGTCCAGCTGGTCCGGGGTCTCTCGGAACCTCTCGGTCTCCTCCTCTGTCGGGGAACGCTCACCAAACCGATGCTCACCGTCCCAAAGATCGCCTGGACACCATGCTCTAAAACCCAGCTCACCGGCTGAACCCAGGGGTCTTCGGCGGATTTGTGTCCGGGAATGGTGCGCCGTCCTCGGCCATGCTGACTGGCAGGTGCCCCCTTGTCCCTGGAGGAAAAAAGTTAAAGATACTCCGATTTACACCAAACTTTATACTGTGGCAGGATGAGGCTCGACTCCAGAGTTTGGTAAAACACGTCTTTATTCCGTGACAGCGGAATCCAACAGACGAAAGACTGACAGTTGACAACTAACTGCAAACAAACACTCGTTGCTAAGCAACCAATAAACACTTGTGACCACGCCCCTTTCCCTCTAGTCCTGATGGGTGCGAGGTCCGTTATTGTGTCCGCCACACAGCCCCCCCCAGAACACCCAGAAGGTTGTCCTTGGAAGGGCCCATCAGTCCCTCACTGGTGGCTTAATCAGCCGACCATAACGGCTGCGCCGTCCGTCCTGAGCGGGACGCTGCGGGGAAAAAACAACAGTCTTCGGTGGTAAATTAGAACGTCCATCCTCTGAAGCAACGACAGGAGGTCTCAGAGGAGGGCGTCCACGACGGGGGACCTGGGCCGGGACCACAGCTTCATCCACTACAGTGTCTGCAGGTTTAAGCCTATCTAGTGCAACATGCTCTTTACGGCCACCTAGGTCTAGCAAAAACACCTTAAGGCCTCTCTCGAGGACTCTAAAGGGGCCGTCGTATGGAGGCCGTAGAGGAGAACGATGAGCATCATGCCGCATGAAGACAAACCGAGCCGACTTGAGCTCCGATGGGATGAATGTTCGCGGAAAACAGTGGTGAATGGGCCCCAGGGCCAAAAAACTATTTGATGCGAAGGGGCCGCTTGCTGGGTGAATTTGCGCAGCCGAACTTTCAGGCAAAAATTCTCCTGGCACACGAAGTGGCTGACCAAACACGAGCTCTGCGGGCGACGCGTTCAAATCTTCTTTCGTGTCACGGTACGGTTTTCTAAGACCCAAGTGCAGGAGACAGAGGGAGGCTGGAGGCAGGAGTTCTCAAAAAACAAGGGGTTTAATACAAAAAAGGCAAAAAACAAAGCGCTGCAGAGCAGGATTGACAAAAACCAACACACGGCCAACGGGGCCGTCCTGGGGACCGTGCAGACCTGCGAGACAGCTCCGGGGGTCGCCCACGAAGCCAGGCAGACCAGCGAGAACGCTCGGGGGGACGTCCACAAGGCCGACCAGACCGGCGAGACAGCTCCGGGGGCCGCCCAAGAGGCCTAGGCCTGGGTCTTGACGCGGGTCTTGGCGTGGGGCTTGGCGTGGGTCTTGGCGTGGGGCTTGGCGGTCTTGGCGTGGGGCTTGGCGGTCTTGGCATGGGGCTAGGCGGTCTTGGCTTCGGGCTTGGTGTGGGGCTTGGCGTGGGGCTTGGCGTGGGGCTTGGCGGTCTTGGCGTGGGGCTTGGCGGTCTTGGCGTGGGGCTTGGCGGTCTTGGCGTGGGGCTTGGCGGGGGGCTTGGCGTGACGGGAACGTGACATGGCTCTGGAACGTGACATGGCTCTGGAACGTGACATGGCTGCGGGGGTACCCGGGTCCGAGGCGCCGGCTGCGGGGGTACCCGGGTCCGGGGCGCCGGCTGCGGGGGTACCCGGGTCCGGGGCACCGGCCCCCCACATCAAAAGAAGGTTGCAAGATATAAGGCGAAGAACTAAAGAATAAGTGGCCTTTAATAAAACTTGTGCAACCATTTTTAAAATAGCATGCAGCAGAATAAAGACTCTCTCTCTGCGTATTCTTTGATTTTGGATGTCGCCTCCTTGCCACAATAACAGCAGCAGCAGATTAGCACCTTCCTTTCGAACGTATTAAATACAGACGCAATCACAATACGCGCAATTACTTTCAGGCTTGGTAAATCTCATTGCGCGTGGTAAATGGAGCAATTTGCATCTTCCCCTCCCAGTTTTTAGGATTTCTGCCGGGTACGCCCCATATTGATTATTCATCAGGGCAAAAGTACTGTAACGAACTGTTAATGTTGCTGTCTGTTCTGTTGAGTTTAGTTGAGTGTTGTTTTTCCCAGAGCGTCAGTGAACGCCTCGGGGCTGGGGGAAGTTTGACTGTTCCGGTAGTTACGGGCTGTGTTGCTGTTGTGCTGGCTCAGTTTAGGTTTGTTTTTGATGTAGGTTACGGCCGACAGTAACCTGTGTAAAACCCACAATAAACCGACGTTAACTTGGCTAACGCCTCCGTGTCAGTCAATGAGGGACATTACACTGGTGTCAGAAGAAAAGTAAGCAAAAGACGTCGCCTCAGTGTCGGCACAACAGCTAATTTAGCCGCAACGGACAACAACAGGGAGAGGATGCTGCCGACGGTCCGTCCAAAAATTAAGAAGGAGGAGTGTGCTGACGAGCTGGATCAGTACACCACTGCTGGAGCTTGGGGAGTGCCCGAGGACAGAGAGCGGGTGAGGAGAATGACTGCTACAATGGCTGCTGAGGCGGGCTTTGGCCGGGCTAGCCGCCCTGAAGGTAGACTTGACATGCATAGGGGTACGGCGGCAGCAGAGACTTTGAATAGGGAGTCACGTGGTGAGCTGGTGCTGCCCTCCATGAAGACCCCCACGCCTTTTCTACTAGAATTAAATTCTCATTTCTCATTAAATCTCTTTATTTGATAAACAACAAAAAAAGCAATTATATTTTTAATCAACTATGAAAAGTTTTTCCCTGTATCTCTGACTAACCTTTTATTTATAATTGTCTTGACCTTTCCTTATTGTTTTCTATGAATCTGATTCTATTCCTCATAGCTGTTCTATTCTCCTGTTTCATTTATTTATGTATTTATTTGATTATCTATGTATTTACTTACTCATCTTTATTATTATTATTATTATTATTATTATTATTATTATTATTATTATTATTATTATTATTATTATTATCATCATTATGACTGTTACCTTCATTATCTTTATTATGACTTCTTATTCATACTAGATATTTTTATAATTTACTATAATTTATAATTTACTAACCGTGTTGGTGTTTGTGTAGCAAGATTTCCTAATAAAGTTTAAATAAAAAGGACTGGTGGTGCAGCTCCCTCTGCTGGTGTGAACAGGGAAGCGACGCTCACGGACTAGAATTAATGTAATTAAACTAAAGCCACAAATAGTTTCATTAAAACTTGAAACTTTGATGCAGGTTGAAGCTTCGTTCTTGGATTCTGCAGGACATTTACACAAATGTTCAGAAAACAGTGTTTTGGTCGGAACTGGCTGAACTCCATGTTACAAAAATTGGTTTGGACTGAACTTTGCCCTCTGACAGTAAAAGTGTTAAACTTTAACTTTTTTTATTTGCTTCTGATTTCAGCAGATGAAGTTGTGGCGCAGTTGAAGCAGCTGGTGAGTAAAACCTCCCTGATTAACTGCAGGAACGAGTATTCTTTTGTTAGAAGTTGTTTAATAACCACTTAATGAAACGTTTTGAAGTTTGTTCTGTCATCAAAACGTCTTAGTTTAGTTTTTGGAAAGTATTTCCTCGTTCCTGGAAACACAAAAGTAACGAGAGAAACATTAGATGAGTCTTGCGGTGCGTCCGAAGTGCCAGACTAAACAGTTTATACTCAAAAAGTAACTCTTTTGAGTAAATATCAGTAGTATGCATTAATTCAGACGTACTACTCAGGCGGCCTGAGTACTACAGTACAAGTTTTTGACTGCGGTCCAACCAGCCGTCATTCCTACGTCAGATCAGCCGCTCCTACATTTCACCTGCGCTCCTATTCCAGTGTTTACGGTAACTGAATGAATGCGGCTCAGAAACAGAAAAATATGAAGTTCTGAGTTTGAGATAATGCAGATATTTCTTCTTCATATATTTCTTTCATTACCTTGATTACACCCAAACTTCCACCGTAATATTTACACACTCTTACTGTAAAAGAAAAAGATGAAACACTTATTTTTTTTGCTTCAGATTCAGTTTTTCAGAGAATATACAAATTAATTCTCCCATAATTTCACCCAATACCTCATATACCTCTCTTCACAACTACAATTACTACAGGCGCAGTGAATCTCATATACATATAAAGCAATGCAGAGTGTGAATTATACAATAACAATTGGGGGGATCAGCATTTTCTAGAGGCCAGGGTGTAAAGGGAACCCAGTACGGCGCAGACGCTTCAGGTAACCCAAGTCTTGCACAATTTTTACAATATCTTGAAGGTACAAGGTTCAACAATCTTTATTATTATTATGATTTTTATTGTTCAATATAGAGCAACGGTAGAAGTTAGAGAAAACACGCACATCCCAATATCCATGTAAGGCATGAGTTCTGGACAAAAAACATCATATAGAAAAAGAACAATGTCCGCACATCAAAAAACATTTATTCTAGCATGACGTTTCGAGCCACATTGCTCTTCCGCAGATGCTTAAGTAACTTAAGCGGACATGTTCTTTTTCTTAATATAGAGAAAAGACATGAAATGAACATATATATATATAAGAATATTGGAAATACAGGAAATTGGCAAAAACTCTGAAGTGGTTCACGAAGCGATCTATGTCACTTATTGACATTTTACACTGCAATGCAAAGACATCGATACATGATAACATTCGTCTGAGACACCGGACACAATATTAATATAAATATAATTCGGCACTCCGAAAGTGACACAGTAATAAACTAAGTTATCTAGATAACTTAGACATCACAGTGCTCCCCCAGTCGTCAACGATGTCGCAGAAACAGCGTGAAGACCTCCCGTGCTCTCTCTCTATTTTTATTTTTATTTTTTTTTGGAACGGCAGCCGGGAATCAACCAGTGACAATGAAAATGGTATAGTCAGTCTGGGTGTGTGTGTTTTACCAACACTCTTCCTGGCATGAATATGGAAAATACAATACACTGTCATATTTATGACACTGATAAGACAGATAAATGTTTCAACCCCCCAATTTCTTATTTGTCGCTCCTTTAGGGGGGTCGAGGTTGTAATTGGAGGGGTCAAACCCCCCCGTAATTCGCACAATGGAGCAATGGATGTGTATATATATATATATATATATATATATATATATATATATATACACACACACATATAGCTAGCGCTGGCTATGCTAGTGCTGGCTATGTTAGTGTTACGGGTCCCAAGGGTGAGGACCGTGGTAACAAATATGTTTACCTGTAAAAGCCGGTGGAGTGCGGAGCAATTAAAGCATGATGCGTCTCTATCCTCCGCCAAGTAATTTCTTTATTTACAACATCATCATATTTACACAATAAACTGTCACAATTAACACATTAAACACATGGGTTCTATTTTCAAACATCACATCCCATTCTACTCTTCACTTTTCAGTTATCAACAACTTAAATTTTAGTAAATACATTATTATTTACTCCAGCATTGTACCGGTCAAAAACCACTATACACAATGTTACAACCTTCAGTGGGTCGAAATACCCCTTAATTACCTCTGTGGTATCCACAGGATTACCCAACGTGCTTGTTTTAATCATATTTAAACATTTTGTGAAAATAATATATAAACATTTTACTAACAGATGCTAATTGAACCAAATATCCACCATAAACTTCGTTCATTTAGTGGTTTTTACCGTGTTTTACCGAGCGTTTACCTTGAATGTGCTGTACACGTGCTCTTCACGTAATGGCGGCGGCTGCCCGCATGTAATAGCGGCCCTCAAACTTTCCCGTTTCAGCATTTCCCACAAAATTGACAAAAACACTTAAACTCTCTTCCTTCCTTTCTTATAACAGAAAACTACTATTTCCACTCACATTCATCGGTCCCATATACTAACCTGTAAAAGCAGGTGGAGTGCGGAGCAATTAAAGCACGATGCGTCTCTGTCCTCCCCTAAGTCATTTCTGAAGTGACTGAGGCAGGTCACTTCATCACTTTTACAGAACCCCAGAACCCCTGGAGCGACCACAACGTTCCGCCCCGCTGCTTCCCAACATAAAACATTCCCAGACATTATAAATAAAATACATGAAAATGAAATACACATCTTAATGGAGGTGTCCCATTTATACACATTTATATATACAAAAAAATCACATTATTGTGACCACTCCTGTAGCAGGGCGACTGCTACGGGGGCCCGACCGACAGGACAGAAAGGACACGAGGTTTCAGTGCAGAATCTCTTTTATTTTCGCCCTTCTTCACCCAAGACACACGTGCGCAGCAGAACCTTCTCCAGCAGCAGAACCTTCTCCCAGCAGAACCTTCTCCCAGCAGAGCCCCTCTCTGGAGTGCAGCTGCTCCTTAAGAAGGCAGGCAGGGTGGAGAGGTTGATTGGACACACCTGTGTCCACTCCGCTGAGTGGCTCCTCCACCCTGCCACAACTCCCTAACAGGGGTGTCACAATAGCGCTGGCTATGCTAGAGCTGGCTATGCTAGTGCTGGCTATGCTAGTGCTGGCTATGCTAGGGCTGGCTATGCTAGCACTGGCTATGCTAGCACTGTCTTACAGTAAAGATGCAACAGTGTCGCCTTGCTGTCCAGCTGCAAATGCTCCCACACTTGACATTTTCTGCCTTTTCTTTCAGTTAAAACCAAACATATCCTCCTCTTTCTTCTTCCCTTACCTGCGCAGCGTCAGCGCATTGACGCATTAAACGTAGTCCGGGAGAAATACCTGCTTTGAACTGCAAAATTAAACAATACCTCGAGGCAGAGAAAATTCCTTGATCATTTTTTGTAATCAAATTACTCCAATTATTCAAGGAATCGATTCAGCCCTAGTCCGGCATGCTGAGTAGTTGAGTCAGAGTGGGTTCAGAGTGGGTTCAGTGGGTTCAGTGGGTTCACCTTCTCAAACCGAAGTTACACCGCTATAAACTCGACACATGAGAGAAATAAAACGTTGTTTTGTCTGTTTTGTTTGTTTTAGCTGTTTTCTTCATCCACGTGCTGCAACACCTGCAGGATGAAAGCAGAAGATTTTAGGAATCTGATGTTGCTCTCCAGTTAATCTCCAGTTGAACTTCTCCTGCTGCTTCAGCATCAGTGTCAGGATGGCAGCGGCGGCTGAACCAGGTGAGAAGATGAACTGTAGTTGTTGGAACTCCGTTACCTCTGACTCACCGTTACCTCTGACTCGTCGTTACTTCTGACTCACCGTTACCTCTGACTCGCTGTTACCTCTGACTCACCGTTACCTCTGACTCGTCGTTACCTCTGACTCTATGCGTACCCATAACATCTATGGTTGTTAACTATTTAGCATCTCCAAACTGCTTGGGGAGGGAAGGGGGCTTAATAAAATTGGCATAATGACATTACTTTGTAGCGTGTCTGTAGCAAAGTTCGTTGCTACGGGGTCACACAGACAGCGGACACCGGGATCTTTGTAGAAACTTATATTTATTTCTACGTGCACAACGTTTTTACGTCCCAGAGGCTCTCCGTGCATCAGCACCGTCAGCAGAGCTGCACCTCCGCTCCGCTCTGCTTCCGTCCTCTCCCGTCTCCAGGGCCCGCACACTACTGAAATACACAGAGAGTGATTAGACACACCTGTGTACCGTCAGCTGTTCCAGCCGCGTCACCTGTGCACCACTCCCCCGCACTCCCTCTCTCCCCTGCAGACCACGCCCCAATCCTGCACCCTGCCATAGTGTCCTCTCCTTTTTAACAACTGTCTGTAAAGTTCTTATCTCATCTATCATCTCTACAAACATTTACAGATTTACCAACACAGGAAACTGATGTTGTGGATGAATTGTTTTGTCTTTGTGTCTCTTCAGGAGGACATCCTCGGAAACGTAGAAGCAGTCTCGAGCTCTTGCCTCCTAACAGTAAGTTTCTCTGAACTGAGTCTGAACAGTTCTGATGTTGAAACTAAATCTTGTTGAAATTATAATTTGTCAAGAATAAAAAAAATACTAGACTGTAGTTAGATGTTTAATATAAAGAAAAAGATCACTGATTATTATATTCAGTGATTGTGTTTGATTCTTGGATGTAAAAAGTGAACACACCTAATGAGCAGGGCCTCACGTGGAAATACTTTGGGCAAAAAATAAACGGCCCAGCCAAGACTAGGAGAGAGAGCATAGAGAGCACACTGCTGTCCTGCATCAGTGTGTTTTATACCAGCAGCGGCGGCTCAAAAGACGGCTAGTTTTTGTTCAAAAACAAATACATGTCATAGATACAATATTTAGAAAGCAAAAGCACACATAACTCCTCTACTAGTGCACTACAGGTAAATCAGGGACTACATGCACTGCAGGTAAATCAGGGACTACATGCACTACAGGTAAATCAGGGACTACATGCACTACAGGTAAATCAGGGACTACATGCACTACAGGTAAATCAGGGACTACATGCACTACAGGTAAATCAGGGACTAGTGCACTACAGGTAAATCAGGGACTACATGCACTACAGGTAAATCAGGGACTACATGCACTACAGGTAAATCAGGGACTACATGCACTACAGGTAAATCAGGGACTACATGCACTACAGGTAAATCAGGGACTACATACATGCACTACAGGTAAATCAGTGACTACATGCACTACAGGTAGATCAGGGACTAGTGCACTACAGGTAAATCAGGGACTAGTGCACTACAGGTAAATCAGGGACTACATGCACTACAGGTAAATCAGGGACTACATGCACTACAGGTAAATCAGGGACTACATGCACTACAGGTAAATCAGGGACTACATGCACTACAGGTAAATCAGGGACTACATGCACTACAGGTAAATGAGGTACTACATGCACTACAGGTAAATGAGGTACTACATGCACTACAGGTAAATCAGGGACTACATGCACTACAGGTAAATCAGGGAATACATGCACTACAACTAAATCAGGGACTAGTGCACTACAGGTAAATCAGGGACTACATGCACTACAGGTAAATCAGGGAATACATGCACTACAGGTAAATCAGGGACTACATGCACTACAGGTAAATCAGGGACTATATGCACTACAGGTAAATCAGGGACTACATGCACTACAGGTAAATCAGGGACTACATGCACTACAGGTAAATGAGGTACTACATGCACTACAGGTAAATCAGGGACTACATGCACTACAGGTAAATCAGGGAATACATGCACTACAACTAAATCAGGGACTAGTGCACTACAGGTAAATCAGGGACTAGTGCACTACAGGTAAATCAGGGACTAGTGCACTACAGGTAAATCAGGGACTAGTGCACTACAGGTAAATCAGGGACTAGTGCACTACAGTTAAATCAGGGACTACATGCACTACAGGTAAATCAGGGACTACATGCACTACAGGTAAATCAGGGACTAGTGCACTACAGGTAAATCAGGGACTAGTGCACTACAGGTAAATCAGGGACTAGTGCACTACAGGTAAATCAGGGACTAGTGCACTACAGGTAAATCAGGGACTACATGCACTACAGGTAAAACAGGGACTACATGCACTACAGGTAAATCAGGGAATACATGCACTACAGGTAAATCAGGGACTACATGCACTACAGGTAAATCAGGGACTATATGCACTACAGGTAAATCAGGGACTACATGCACTACAGGTAAATCAGGGACTACATGCACTACAGGTAAATGAGGTACTACATGCACTACAGGTAAATCAGGGACTACATGCACTACAGGTAAATCAGGGAATACATGCACTACAACTAAATCAGGGACTAGTGCACTACAGGTAAATCAGGGACTAGTGCACTACAGGTAAATCAGGGACTAGTGCACTACAGGTAAATCAGGGACTAGTGCACTACAGGTAAATCAGGGACTAGTGCACTACAGTTAAATCAGGGACTACATGCACTACAGGTAAATCAGGGACTACATGCACTACAGGTAAATCAGGGACTAGTGCACTACAGGTAAATCAGGGACTAGTGCACTACAGGTAAATCAGGGACTAGTGCACTACAGGTAAATCAGGGACTACATGCACTACAGGTAAATCAGGGACTACATGCACTACAGGTAAATCAGGGACTACATGCACTACAGGTAAAACAGGGACTACATGCACTACAGGTAAATCAGGGACTACATGCACTACAGGTAAATCAGGGACTAGTGCACTACAGGTAAATCAGGGACTAGTGCACTACAGGTAAATCAGGGACTACATGCACTACAGGTAAATCAGGGACTACATGCACTACAGGTAAATCAGGGACTATATGCACTACAGGTAAATCAGGGACTACATGCACTACAGGTAAATCAGGGACTAGTGCACTACAGGTAAATCAGGGACTACATGCACTACAGGTAAATCAGGGACTATATGCACTACAGGTAAATCAGGGACTACATGCACTACAGGTAAATCAGGGACTACATGCACTACAGGTAAATCAGGGACTAGTGCACTACAGGTAAATCAGGGACTACATGCACTACAGGTAAATCAGGGACTACATGCACTACAGGTAAATCAGGGACTACATGCACTACAGGTAAATCAGGGACTACATGCACTACAGGTAAATCAGGGACTACATACATGCACTACAGGTAAATCAGTGACTACATGCACTACAGGTAGATCAGGGACTAGTGCACTACAGGTAAATCAGGGACTAGTGCACTACAGGTAAATCAGGGACTACATGCACTACAGGTAAATCAGGGACTACATGCACTACAGGTAAATCAGGGACTACATGCACTACAGGTAAATCAGGGACTACATGCACTACAGGTAAATCAGGGACTACATGCACTACAGGTAAATGAGGTACTACATGCACTACAGGTAAATGAGGTACTACATGCACTACAGGTAAATCAGGGACTACATGCACTACAGGTAAATCAGGGAATACATGCACTACAACTAAATCAGGGACTAGTGCACTACAGGTAAATCAGGGACTACATGCACTACAGGTAAATCAGGGAATACATGCACTACAGGTAAATCAGGGACTACATGCACTACAGGTAAATCAGGGACTATATGCACTACAGGTAAATCAGGGACTACATGCACTACAGGTAAATCAGGGACTACATGCACTACAGGTAAATGAGGTACTACATGCACTACAGGTAAATCAGGGACTACATGCACTACAGGTAAATCAGGGAATACATGCACTACAACTAAATCAGGGACTAGTGCACTACAGGTAAATCAGGGACTAGTGCACTACAGGTAAATCAGGGACTAGTGCACTACAGGTAAATCAGGGACTAGTGCACTACAGGTAAATCAGGGACTAGTGCACTACAGTTAAATCAGGGACTACATGCACTACAGGTAAATCAGGGACTACATGCACTACAGGTAAATCAGGGACTAGTGCACTACAGGTAAATCAGGGACTAGTGCACTACAGGTAAATCAGGGACTAGTGCACTACAGGTAAATCAGGGACTAGTGCACTACAGGTAAATCAGGGACTACATGCACTACAGGTAAAACAGGGACTACATGCACTACAGGTAAATCAGGGAATACATGCACTACAGGTAAATCAGGGACTACATGCACTACAGGTAAATCAGGGACTATATGCACTACAGGTAAATCAGGGACTACATGCACTACAGGTAAATCAGGGACTACATGCACTACAGGTAAATGAGGTACTACATGCACTACAGGTAAATCAGGGACTACATGCACTACAGGTAAATCAGGGAATACATGCACTACAACTAAATCAGGGACTAGTGCACTACAGGTAAATCAGGGACTAGTGCACTACAGGTAAATCAGGGACTAGTGCACTACAGGTAAATCAGGGACTAGTGCACTACAGGTAAATCAGGGACTAGTGCACTACAGTTAAATCAGGGACTACATGCACTACAGGTAAATCAGGGACTACATGCACTACAGGTAAATCAGGGACTAGTGCACTACAGGTAAATCAGGGACTAGTGCACTACAGGTAAATCAGGGACTAGTGCACTACAGGTAAATCAGGGACTACATGCACTACAGGTAAATCAGGGACTACATGCACTACAGGTAAATCAGGGACTACATGCACTACAGGTAAAACAGGGACTACATGCACTACAGGTAAATCAGGGACTACATGCACTACAGGTAAATCAGGGACTAGTGCACTACAGGTAAATCAGGGACTAGTGCACTACAGGTAAATCAGGGACTACATGCACTACAGGTAAATCAGGGACTAGTGCACTACAGGTAAATCAGGGACTACATGCACTACAGGTAAATCATGTACTACATGCACTACAGGTAAATCAGGGACTACATGCACTACAGGTAAATCAGGGACTACATGCACTACAGGTAAATCAGGGACTACATGCACTACAGGTAAATCAGGGACTACATGCACTACAGGTAAATCAGGGACTACATGCACTACAGGTAAATCAGGGACTACATGCACTACAGGTAAATCAGGGACTACATGCACTACAGGTAGATCAGGGACTACATGCACTACAGGTAAATCAGGGACTACGTGCACTACAGGTAAATCAGGGACTACATGCACTACAGGTAAATCAGGGACTACATGCAGTACAGGTAAATCAGGGACTACATGCAGTACAGGTAAATCAGGGACTAGTGCACTACAGGTAAATCAGGGACTAGTGCACTACAGGTAAATCAGGGACTACATGCAATACAGGTAGATCTACGACTACATGTACTACAGGTAGATCAGGGACTACATGCACTACAGGTAGATCAGGGACTACATGCACTACAGGTAGATCAGGGACTACATGCACTACAGGTAAATCAGGGACTACATGTACTACAGGTAGATCAGGGACTACATGCACTACAGGTAGATCAGGGACTACATGCACTACAGGTAAATCCGGGACTAGTGCACTACAGGTAAATCAGGGACTAGTGCACTACAGGTAAATCAGGGACTAGTACACTACAGGTAAATCAGGGACTAGTGCACTACAGGTAAATCAGGGACTAGTGCACTACAGGTAAATCAGGGACTACATGCACTACAGGTAAATCAGGTACTACATGCACTACAGGTAAATCAGGGACTACATGCACTACAGGTAAATCAGGGACTACATGCACTACAGGTAGATCAGGGACTACATGCACTACAGGTAAATCAGGGACTACATGCACTACAGGTAAATCAGGGACAAGTGCACTAAAGGTAAATCAGGGACAAGTGCACTACAGGTAAATCAGGGACTAGTGCACTACAGGTAAATCAGGGACTACATGCACTACAGGTAGATCAGGGACTACATGCACTACAGGTAAATCAGGGACTACATGCACTACAGGTAAATCAGGGACTACATGCACTACAGGTAAATCAGGGACAAGTGCACTACAGGTAGATCAGAGACTACATGCACTACAGGTAAAGAACGCGTGCGTCCGCCTCATCAGGAACAGAAACAGGCGGGTCCGCCTCAGGAACTATCTGATATTTTAATAGCAAAGAAGTTTTTGGCGATCACAAACTTAAAAGATGCATTTCTGAACTCACTTTTGGTGTCTGGTTTTGTTTCTCTTCCAGTTTCCAGCAGCTCAGCCGATTCAAACGTGGAATTCTTTGACACGGTTTGTAAATTTAATTTTTCTTTTTTGCTTGTGCGGGGGGGGGGGGGGTTCTGTATGGAAGGCAATAACCACTCTTCTCTCTATTCTTTAATTTTGTTCAACTCCAGTTAAAACCAACAACTGGGTCAACTGGTTTGTTTTGATGATTCTTTTAGTTGTAATCACACAATCTCTTTATTGATTGCTTGAATGTTTTTTATCTAATTGAAGAATCGAAAGGAGGTCAAACCTGGAGACCTGATCCAGATCTTCCGTGATGGTGATAACCACTGGGCTGTTTATGTTGGTGGTGGAAACGTTGTTCACCTCATAGAAGACGGTGAGTTTCCTCGTTCCTCCAACATGTCAGACTGAAACAAAACCAAACAGCGTTTCAGGTTGTTCTCTCTGCTCAACGGTGTGAATCAGCAACAGAGCAGACGTAGAACCATGTCAGCATCTTTAGGTGTCAGCATCATCTCAGTGAGCTGCAGCTCAAACTCTTTTCTTCCTGGTTCATCCTTTTAGGGAGAGGATCAAGCTCCAGCAGCTCCATCGGCTCCAGGAGCTCCATGAGCTTGATGGGCTCCATTGATGTTGGTGTTAGTGTTGGCAAAGTGTTGAAAGAGAAGCTGCAAGACGTGGTGAAGAAGGACAGGTGGAGAGTCAACAATCGCCTGGGTCATAAATACAAACCTCGTCCAGCTAATGTTATTGTGAAGAAGGCCTGTTCACTGGTGGATACAAAGAAGAAGTTCAACCTGGAGAAGTACAACTCTAAAGACTTCGCCACTGAGATGCGCTACGGCAAGACTAAGAGTCAGCAGGTACGTTAAAACTTTCTCCTGGTGATTTGTGTTGGTGAGGGTCCGGGTGAAACCCTGGACCTTTAACAGGACTGAGCTCCTCCTCGTCCTCTCAGCCGTCTCCTCCATGACGGTGTCACACTCATAAAGATCCAGAGATTTAGATCAGCAGACGTGGTTCCAGCACCACTCTGGTCTGCTGCCTCTTATCTTCACATGAAGAGAAGATGTGTTGCACATAAATGTTCAGAGTTGTGGATCTGAAGGACATCAATCATCTTATTTTGTGTGTAAAACATGTTCTTGTTCCTCCTGCAGAGGAAGTTCGCAGCAGGAATAAAACCAGGAGCAGCAGAAGTAGAGGCAGCTAGAGCTGCAGCTAGAGCAGAAGAAGAGGAACAGAAGAAGAGGGAAAGGACCTCGAAAAGGAGCTCGAAACGTAACGACGATTGATGTGCTACATAAATCTGCACTAGGGAGCAAAAGTCTCCTCTCTTGTTTTTTCCTGCATCTATGTTTATAGACCAGCCCCTTTTGAGATATTGGATGTGCGCGACCTATTTCACCCTTTGTTCCAGCTCTGGGACTTTAGGCAGTAAAATCTGTGAAAAAAGATTTTGGGAAGTTCAGAAATAGTTTGGAGAGCTTAATAAGTACTTGTGACTTGTAAAAGCTTTAAAACAGTCTATTCTTTCACTGAGTCAGAACTTTCTGGTAAAACTCAAATGTCATTTTCACAGGTTATCCACGGTTTCTTCATAGTTCACTATCTGGACAAAGGCTTTCACCTAAGCGTAAATAAATATATATTTTTTTTAATTTAACCTTTATTGAACCAGGTAAAAGCCCATTGAGATCAAGGATCTCTTTCTCAAGGGAGACCTGGCCAAGAAGGAGCAGCACTTCAAAATAAATAAAATCACAAGGTTAAAAGACAGAATACAAAACAATAACAGAGGAACAAAGTAGCAGTAAAATGATAAAACCACATCTTATAAAGTGCAGATGCATAAGAGGTCACAGCCAGTTAACAGTAGGTAATCACGTCAATCATATAAAGATGTTTATAGACATAACTACAATCCCAAAGAAGGATTGACATAATGTGAATAAGTGAAACACACTGGACGGGACAAGGAAGAATGGAATTGGCAGAAGTAGAAACTATCATCTATTCGGGAAGAGACGACGACAACCACAGGCAAGGTGAAGGAATACTGATGTCGAAAACGGCAGCAAGAGCACTGATTGATTCGACTCCAGTCAACGAAAGAATCATCCAAGCCAGATATCATTCACGACACATCAAGCTTACGTTCATACACATCTGCCTCAGGAACGGGTGCGTCCGCCTCAGGAACGGGTGCGTCCGCCTCAGGAATGGGCGCGTCCGCCTCATCGGGAACAGAAACAGCAGCTCCGTGTCTTCCCTCTTTAAATACCCAGGCAGGGAGGAGAGATTGATTGGACACACCTGATGCCCAATCAGCTGATCCAACCTGCTCCCCCGCAGGCCACGCCCACTCCTCCACCCTGCCACACTAAATGTTTTAACAGTTTCAGTAATTTATTTATTTTGTTTAATTAACTTTACAAACTCAAAAAACGTTTGTACGTTCATATATTTTTTGGTATATACCGTACAAATGCACAAATGTGTGGAAAAAACTATATCTGATATTTTAACAGCAAAGAAGTTTTTGGAGATCACAAACTTAAAAGATGTATTTCTGAACTTTTGGTGTCTGGTTTTGTTTCTCTTCCAGTTTCCAGCAGCTCAGCCGATTCAAACAGGGAATTCTTTGACATGGTTTGTAAATTTCATTTTTCTTTTTTGCTTGTGTGGGGGGGTGGGGGGGGGGGTTCTGTATGGAAGTCAATAACCACTCTACTCTCTATTCCAACAACTGGGTCGACTGGTTTGTTTTGATGATTCTTTCAGTTGTAATCACACAATCTCTTTATTGATTACTTGAATGTTTTTTTTCCTAATTGAAGGATCAAAAGGAGGTCAAACCTGGAGACCTGATCCAGATCTATCATGGTTATCAGCACTGGGGTGTTTATGTTGGTGGTGGAAACGTTGTTCACTTCGTAACACCCGGTGAGTTTCCTCGTTCCTCCAACATGTCAGACTGAAACAAAACCAAACAACGTTTCAGGTTGTTCTCTCTGCTCAACGGTGTGAATCAGCAACAGAGCAGACGTAGAACCATGTCAGCATCTTTAGGTGTCAGCATCATCTCAGTGAGCTGCAGCTGAAACTCTTTTCTTCCTGGTTCATCCTTTTAGGGAGAGGATCAAGATCCAGCAGATCCAGCAGCTTCATGAGCTTCATGAGCTCCGTTGGTGTTGGTGTTGATGGCAAAGTGTTGAAAGAGAAGCTGCAGGACGTGGTGAAGAAGGACAAGTGGAGAGTCAACAATCTCCTGGATCATAAATACAAACCTCGTCCAGCTAATATTATCGTGAAGGAGGCCTGTTCACTGAA
This sequence comes from Cololabis saira, assembly GCF_033807715.1. Lineage (NCBI taxonomy): Eukaryota > Metazoa > Chordata > Actinopteri > Beloniformes > Belonidae > Cololabis > Cololabis saira. The sequence continues at coordinate 49,132,118 of NC_084590.1, forward strand.
GGATACAAAGATGAAGTACCACCTGTTCATGTACAATTCTGAACACTTCGTCACTGAGATGCGCTACGACCACCCTGAGAGTCGGCAGGTACGTTAGAACTTGTTTCTCCTGGTGGTTTGTGTTAGTGAGGGTCGGCAGGTATGTTAAAACATGGTGGTTTGTGTTAGTGAGGGTCCGGGTGAAACCCTGGACCTTTAACAGGACTGAGCTCCTCCTCGTCCTCTCAGCCGTCTCCTCCATGACGGTGTCACACTCATAAAGATCCAGAGATTTAGATCAGCAGACGTGGTTCCAGCACCACTCTGGTCTGCTGCCTCTTATCTTCACATGAAGAGAAGATGTGTTGCACATAAATGTTCAGAGTTATGGATCGTTTCTGAAGTACATGAATCATCTTTTTCTTTGTGTAAAACATGTTCTTGTTCCTCCTGCAGGTGAAGGACGCAGCTATAGGAGTAGCAGTAGGAGTAGGAGTAGCAGCAGCAGTAGCAGGAGCAGCAGGAGCAGTAGGAGCAGCAATAACAGGAGTAGGAGTAGGAGTAGCTGCAGCAGCTGTGTGGATTGCAGGTCTGGGATTGAAGAAGAGGAGAATGCGCTTGAAACAATGATTGATGTGCTAAATGAATCTGCACTAGGGAGATAAAGTCTCCTCTCTTGTTTTTTCCTGCATCTATGTTTTGAGACCAGCACCTGTTGAGATGTTGGATGTGCGCGACCTATGTTGGGCGTCGCCCATATGCCCATGTGAACTCTGGACTTATAAATGTATATGAACATTTTGTGATTACGAAGACCAGAAAAGCCAGACTTTGGCCATTCTTCCTGAAGTCAGAGTTTATGACCCCCTGCTGCTAACTTCTGGTCATCTCGGCCTGGCTCGAGATAGTAAGTTTATGACCCCTAGAGGGGGGGTCAAAACAGATCAAAGCAAGCAAGAAAAGTTTCTGCCAGGGAACAGACTCCCTGGGGATTTACAACACCCCCTGGGGGGGGGGCGGCGCCTACAAGCGGCGCGCATCCAATCACAAACGAGGCACCGATGACATCACCGCAGCGCGCGTAGGATCAAAACCCTGCAGCTGCCCCCTTCTTCTCTCTCTTCCGACCAACCTTCCGTCCTGAGCAGCTGGACCTTTGGCTGTGGGCCAAAGATCCCATCTCCTCCTCCCCCCCTGGGAGGGGGGGAGAGAAGATCCAGCGGAGCGTTGCTCCCCGGCCGGCCCATGCTCTGCATGCCCTCGCTCCAGCTTGGCCTGGAGATCCGCTGCGGTCTCGGAGCGAGGCAGCGCTCCGTCCCTCCTGCTCTTCCTAACCTTTTCTCTGCTTGAGTTCCCTTAGCTCGGAAGCCAGACTCTTCCAGGTCCTTGAGCCCGCGCCTTGGTGAAAGACGGCGACGGCCCTGATTCCAGTGGACTGTCCTCGCCCGCCTGGAGGCGCGTCAAGAGGCTCCGTGATCGGAGAGACCTGCCCGGCTGTGAGACGCAGCAAGACTGCATCTCTTTTCAAAGGAGGAACGTGGAGAGCAAGCTGAGCGGCTGCCCGTCCCGGGGAATCCCTGCAGGATCGTCCTGCCCGTGAGGTCTCCACAGGACTGAGCCGAGCCGAGCCGCATGGTGGAGCCGAGAGAAACAAGGCCGCATCGGACTGGAACCCCGACAGAACCCGCAGCTTCCCGATCCCGACCGGAAGGCGTGAGGTTTTGAGACCTGGGTTATCAGTAATTTAAGAGCGTTTTCAGAGCTAAATCTGTGTTCAGAGCTGAGATTACACCAGCATCATTATCATGACTGTTGTCATTAATTTGTAGTCACCACTTTCTGCTAGTCATTCATGTTTTAAAGCGCTGCTTCGCCAGTTGATCACGGTTTAAACACCGGGATCACCATCCGTTCTAATAGCACGTGGCGTGGTTACAGTTCCGCCATCTTTAAATACCCCGGCTTCTTTAAACACTGCAGCCACGTTTGAACTGTAGAGGTTCTGTATCATCTTTATTATTGCTTTGATTTCTTTTTTTCATTCCATGCATTTAACTTTCATTTCATGTTTATCGATTGTTGTTTTTCTAGTTAATTAATGGTTTTATAATACGTAGTGTGCCATCAGAATTATTTGGGGTGTTGTGTTCATCATTTTTGACACCTATATGTAAATAAATTCTGATTGATTTTTAATGAGTGGTTGTTGTTATTTCATACAAGATTTGGTCACAAACGGATTGTTTCAGCAGAGCCAGAGCTCGGATTGCACTCCTTCAATTGTTATTCTGTAAGTGATAGTAAGATTTACTGTTATGCAGGATAATCCTAATCATATGAGACTGATTTTCTGCTGTTTAGTTATCATTTTTCCCTGGATTAAGGCCCCGGGGTGGTGCCCCTACGGGAATTATTATCATTTTGGTAATTCAATTTGATAAATAGTCAACTTTATTAATTATTAATAATTCTTTAATAGAATTATCATTAGCCTTCGATAACTGATCAGCTTAGCTACCTGAGTTGCACAACACCTATTTCACCCTTTGTTCCAGCTCTGGGACTTTAGGCAGTAAAATCTATGAAAAAGTAACTTGCATGTAAACGTAATGTAATGTAAACTTTGTTTGTATAGCACCTTACATCGACCTCAAGGTGAACCAAAGTGCTTTACATAACATACAACAAAATAAAACAAGAATAAAACATATGAACATATAAAAACATCAAGTATAAAAAGTGTCGCCACACTACTGGGTATTAAAAGCCACCCTGAATAAATAAGTTTTAATTTTAGATTTAAAAAGGCCAAGGTCAGAGATGGTGCGTAACTCACAGGGGAGCTTATTCCAGAGCCTGGGGCCGGCAACTGAAAAAGCTCGGTCACCCCAGCGCTTCTGCTTTGACCTGGGCACTTCCAACAAACGTTGGTTGGAGGACCTCAGAGCTCTGCCAGGCTCACGCACTGTTAAAATCTCCGATAAATAAGGAGGGGCAAGGCGGTTAAGAGCTTTAAAAACAAACATTAAAAGTTTAAAATCAACTCTAAAACGAACAGGCAGCCAGTGAAGGGAATAGAGGACCGGGGTGATGTGCTCTCGTCTGGGTGTGTTCGTTAAAAGACGGGCAGCTGCATTTTGTACCAGCTGAAGACGGCTAAAAGAGGATCGGGCAATGCCAACATAAAGTGCATTGCAATAGTCCAATCTGGAGCTGACTAGAGCGTGGATAGCTCTCTCCATGTCGTGACGGCTCAAAAATGTTTTGACTTTGGTTAAAAGACGCAATTGATAAAAACTTGTCCTCACGACATTGTCCACTTGTCGGTCAAATTTTAAAAAGCTATCAAAAATAACTCCCAGATTCCTAACTTTAGGACTAAAAGATCCGGACAAAGAGCCAAAGTCAGCCGTCACGGTGTCACCAAACAAAATGCACTCCGTCTTGTCCTCATTTAAATGTAAAAAATTGCGTGCCAACCACTGTTTGATGTCAGCAATGCATTCCAGCAGGGAGCTTTGTGCACTAGTGACTTTAGGCTTCAGTGGCAGATAGATCTGTAGATCATCTGCATAACAATGAAATGATAAGTTATGTCTGGCTATAATGGACCCAAGTGGCAACATATATAATGAAAAAAGAAGTGGGCCTAGAATAGAACCTTGTGGGACGCCGCATGAGAGGGAGGCACAGGAGGAGCAGGAATCACCAAGCATAACAGAGAAGGTTCTATCTGACAGATATGACGTAAACCACTTGAGTACAGTGCTGTGAAGGCCAACATAATGTTTCAGGCGTGACAGAAGGACTGTGTGGTCGACTGTATCAAAAGCCGCTGTGAGATCTAGCAGCACTAAGACAACAGGGCACTTGACATCAACAGACAGGGCAATATCATTGTGCACCTTTAACAAGGCAGACTCAGTGCTGTGACGAGATCTGAACCCAGACTGAAACTTTCATATCAATCCATGATTCATATTTTATAAAGTTTGGTCAAATCCACAGAAATGACGGTGCCGGTTCAGACAAGTTAATCAATAATGTTCTTCTCTCTACTTCATCTCCTCTTCTGAAGCTGTGTTTGTTGAAACTGAACAGTACATTGTTGCTTGCATATATAGACCACCTAGCTCTAGTATTCCTGATTTCAATAATGACTTAGCAAAGGTCCTTGACATTCTTTCTAAAGAAGGGAAACACTGTTATCTAATGGGTGATCTGAATATCAACATTGCAAACATGAACAATAATCTAACTATGGATTTTATTGATACAATGTACTCATATTATTTTCATCCTCTGATCTCGGTTCCAACCAGAGTGACACCTCTGCCACTGTGATAGATAATATTTTTACAAACGTGTTGGGTGATAACAGCAAGTCAGGAGTTCTGTGTATGGAGGTTGCTGATCATTGTCCAATTTTTGTAATGACATTCAAGGAATATATAGAGTCTCTACACTATATCCCAGATATAAGAGATATTTTAATGTAGCAAATACAGCTAAATTCAAATCAGAGATCAGCAAGTATACATGGACAGATATCCTTCATTCTGTAGACCCACAAGAGTCTTATACTTGTTTTTTAAAGTCTATCTCACAAGCTTATGATCTGTGTTTTCCTCTTAGGCCAGTGTCTTCCAAACCCCATCATAAACCAAATGAACCATGGATAACTTCAGCCATCATGAAATCCGTAAATACCAAACATAGTCTGTATAAAAAATATCTCCTTAGTCCAACACCATTAAATCATGCTCAATTAAAAAAATATAGAAATAAATTAAATCATATTATTAGAGGAGCGAAAAAACATTACTATATACAAACATAAAAATAACATGACTCTTCTATGGAGAACAATAAATAGTATTCTCAACAAAAAACTAAAATGCAAAAGTTTGCCCAAAGAATTTAAGGTTGATAGGGGGGTTATTTCTGACCCTCAAGAAATTGCCAATAGTTTTAATACTTTTTTTTCTGAAGTTGGTCCTAATTTGGCTTCCAAGATTCCACCCAGTACCCACGATCCCCTTCAATTTATGAATGATCCTATCCTTGAAAATATGCATTTCCCAATGGTATCAAAGGATGAGGTTTTGAAGACATTACTTGCTTTGAAGGATTCTTCACCAGGTTATGATAATATTGATTGTAAATTATTGAAAATCATTCATGAGTCTATTTTACTACCTCTTACTCACATTTTTAATCTCTCATTGGAACAAGGAATAGTTCCTTCCGAACTAAAAATGGCTAAGATCATCCCTATTCATAAAGATGATGACCCTGCCATTTTTAATCATTATAGACCTATATCGATTCTGCCTGCTATATCCAAAATACTTGAAAAACTTGTTTATCATAGATTAATTGAACATCTTAATAAATACAACATTATTTATACACATCAGTACGGGTTCAGAAAGAAGCACTCAACATATATGGCACTTATACACCTAGTAAATGAAATTTATAATGCTAGAGATAGAAAGGAAAATACTATTGGTATCTTTCTGGACTTGTCCAAGGCCTTCGATACAGTCAATTATCATATTCTTCTTCAGAAACTGTCGCATATTGGAGTGAAAAATAATGCATTTCTATGGTTCAAGAGTTATCTTAAAGACAGACAGCAATTTGTATTTTACAATGGAATTAATTCTCCACCCCTTCACTTGCAATGCGGAGTGCCTCAAGGCTCGACTCTGGGGCCTTTGTTATTTTTGATATATATTAATGATCTTTCAAATGTCTCCGATAAACTGTCTAAAATCATTTTTGCAAATGACACAAGTGTCCTTTATTCTCATAAAGATCCCGACACCTTTATAAACGTCCTGAATGAAGAACTTGGTAAGCTGTCTGTTTGGTTTCGGTCTAATAAATTATCACTCAACAAAAAAACAAACTAACTTCATATGTTTTGGTCTTAAACCACATTCTTTGAACAAATCATCTCAAATATATATTGATAAAATCCCTATAACTAATGTGTTCTCCACACGATTCCTCGGCATTATGGTTGATGAATCATTATCTTGGAAATCACATATTATGTTTATATCTACAAAGATTGCTAAGAGTGTTGGTATTTTACGTAAAACCCGTCATTTGATCAGCTCTGAGGTAGCCATTATGTTATATTATTCTATGATTTATCCTTATATTAATTACTGTAATATAGTCTGGGCTAGTACCCATCATACCAAACTTGAGCCTTTATACCGTCTTCAGAAACGAGCAGTCAGAACAATACATTGTGTTCATCCTACACATTCTTCCCAGGTTTCATTTAGTTCACTAGGGGTCCTCAGTGTTTTCCAGGTGAACCATCTCCAAATTGGTCTGTTTGTTCATGGCTCACTGGGGAAAACCCTTCCCCCTCTCTTCCATAATATTTTTAGTCACAACTCACAAGTACAGACCTATCCAACACGCATCTCTAATCACCTCAGACCCCCAAAGACTCGCACATCACAATCTCAGTTTAATATTGGTTTCAGAGGATCAAAAATATGGAACTCATTACCTTCATACCTATGGCATGAAGTATATCCAATCAATTAAAAAAAGCCCTAAAATCAACTCTCTTAAACAATAAATACTTCCCATGCGGTCTTCCAACTTAACCAGGTGTACCCAATCTTATCATTTTTATTGATTTTTGTTTAATGTTTCTGTATTTAGTTTTACTGTCCTCCCTCCCCCCTTTAATTTTATAAATTGTATCTGCTTTCCAATGCTCTGGATGTATATAAATGGAGAAAGCCACTTCTCAAGCCCCTGCAGGGTTTTTAGGCTTTCTCCTTCACATTTCTTTCTACTTTTATATTGTGTTACAAATGTTTTTTATATGTGAAAACAAAAATAAACAATGAACAATAAACGATGAGCATGATGTAAATGTCAAAGAAATCAAATATGTCATATGATGTAAACAGGGATATGATTGAGGCTGATCTGATGAATCAATAATAAAATTCATACAATTAAAATGAATCCTTTATTTCTTAGTTTTGTTTCATGAAAGTATTTCAACTTAGTGTTTACACACACCTTTAGATGTTCATTAATGCTGGATTTCTTTATCATGACAATGAATATGTTTCCATGTATTTCAGTCCTGATTACCTCTGATTCCTGAATCTGAAAATTCCAGATTAAAGATAATTTCTGAAGCATAGCCGGATAGACAGACACTAAACCAATGTGTTTTAATTGGCTCCAAATATCATTCTATAAAGTATAAACCAGGAAAGAGTGGATGTTGCAGAATTTTCTTCAATTAAATGAAGACAAAACAGAAATAAAAGTATTTGAAGCTGAGAAAGAAAGACAGTCAGCCTGTATGATCTCATCCTTCCCTGCATCACAAACATCTCCCCCAGTTTGTCCAAACTTCACACAAAATAACGTGGGCTATTGATTTTATTACGTTAATTATTTGCAGATGTCTATTTTAGTATAAAGGAGGTTACTGAACAATCTGATTGTACTCGATTACAAAGTGGACGATGCCGAAGTGAGAGAAAAGTGGCTGTAAAAACTTCACCTTTAGTAGTCCTGTGTTTTGCTGAGTAGTGAACCGAAGGTAATTTAAACTAAAGGTAAACTTCATTTGTCTCCATCTGGTGGACAGAAGGTAAATTACACTAAAGGCGAATTTTCTCTGGCTCCATCTGGTGGATAAAGGCGGTATCTGCAATTCATTTACTCAGCTTAAAAAGAAGAAAGGCAGACATACACTTTAACTAGATACAACTGAGCTCTGCTGTCGCTCACAGAACGACTTTCCACATTAAACCTGCAAAATAAAGTTAGTAAAAATTAACAAATAAAATTAATAAAAAATGCAAACGTACACACCAAGAATTAATGCATATCTGAAAGATAAATATATTTGTAAAATAAAAGAGATCAAACAAGAATCTCCCTGGATGTCCTACCATTGGTACTGCTATCAGTTGAGTAGTTCCCCTTTATATGCAGATAAAAATCCCTGCTTAAGTTGAATAATTCTTACTGCTGAAGCCCTAAATATGTTAGATTGCAGAGTTTTGTTAGTGTAAAAAATGTTAAATAAAATATAGCTTATTGCTACTGCCAGGGCATTAATGTCATCTTGTTTTTGAAATGAAAAATGAAAAAAAAAAAACATTTGTTGTGCAAACATTTAACATCAGCAAATTTAGTGTAAAAAATGTAAAATAAAATATAGCTTTATTGCTAATGCCAGGGCATTAATGCCATCCTGTTTTTGAAATGAAAAATGAAAAAAAAAAAAAAAATCCTGATTCACAATCATGAAATTAAAACAGGCAATTTCTGAAGTAACAGCAGAAACGTTTAACGGGGAGCAGCATTACCATCTATATTCAGCATTCCTAAATTTCCTTTACAGGGGACTAGAACGTAAAGTGCCTGTTTACAGGACTGTCTGAGAAAATTAGAATATTGTGATAAAGTTCTTTATTTTCTGTAATGCAATTAAAAAACAAAAATGTCATACATTCTGGATTCATTACAAATCAACTGAAATATTGCAAGCCTTTTATTATTTTAATATTGCTGATCATGGTTTACAGTTTAAGATTAAGATTCCCAGAATATTCTAATTTTTTGAGATAGGATATTTGAGTTTTCTTAAGCTGTAAGCCATGATCAGCAATATTAAAATAATGCATTACAGAAAATAAAGGACTTTATCACAATATTCTAATTTTCTGAGACAGTCCTGTATACTGGAGTTCTGTTTTTTACTCCTCTGCACTAAGCCAGTTGCTAAGGCACACGAGAGTATTCACATTTCCGAAGATAAAGAAGCTCTCTTCTTCTGGACAATATGACCAGCAAGAGAAAACAACCTTTCACAGGGGACGGAGGTTGCAGGTGTGGCCAAGTACTTCTGTGCATATGGGGCCAGCCTGCTGTGTGAACCTGCATGTTTGGACCACCACTCTAATGGACAGGAATCTGAATTTATGGTGGACTCTGCTCTGTATCTATGCACAATGTTCTCAATTGAGTCTTCTTCCTGTTCAGAATCAGAATCAGATGAAGCAGCCAACAGGATCAACTTTTTCTTTGGTGGCTCTGAGGTTTTTTCTTCCACAGGTTTCTCTGCAGTAACCCTCTCTTCCTTTATTAAATTGGTGATTGAGGCCCACACCTCACCCCTCTCAGCTCTGGGGATAGACTTGAGGTATTTGAACCTCGGGTCCAATGCAGTAGCAATCTTCAGATATGCAATGTGAGGTCCGGTTCGGCCAACTAAACCATAGTCCGAGAGCCTCCTCAGCTAACCGGGCTAAGCTAGCGGCGGACCGGCCCGTAGCAGCTGAGCGTAGCCGCTCCCCTGCAGCTCCCGAGCAGCCGGCCAGTCAGGCCAGTCAGGACCGCTGGGTGACGGTTCGGAGGAAGTGTAGTCTTAAAGGGCTCACGGAACACCACCACCCGCTTCATGTGTCTAACCGTTTTTCCCCACTCAGCGACACATCTGTTGAGAAACCGACCCTGGTGATTGGAGACTCTATTGTGAGGCCGACTCCAGAGACCATAGTTAGGTGTATCCCGGGGGCCAGAGCGGGCGACATAGAAGCAAATTTGAAGCTACTGGCAAAGGGTAATCGTAAATATGGTAAAGTTATCATCAATGTCGGAGCTAACGACTCCCGTCTTCGCCAGTCGGAAGTAACTAAAATGAATATTGTCTCGGTGTGTAACTACGCCAAAACCATGTCGGACTCTGTAGGTTTTTCTGGTCCCCTCCCCAATCTGACCAGCGATGACATGTTTAGTCGCATGCTCTCGCTCCGCCGCTGGTTGTCTCAGTGGTGTTCAGAAAACGACGTGGACTTTATTGACAACTGGGAGACATTCTGGGGAAAGCCCGGTCTGATTAGAAGGGACGGCATTCATCCCACCCGGGATGGTGCAGCTCTTATGTCTAGAAATCTGGCCAATGTTATTAGACACTCCCCCTGACAATGCAGGGTCCAGGCCAGGATGCAGAGCTGTAGTTTAACACACTTCTCTGCTGCTTCTCGAGGACCAACGCCTGCCAACAAAACTGTAGGATTGCATTATGTAATTAGCGACTCTAAAACTGTAGGATTACATGATATTGGCGACTCTGGCCAGGTGCCTAACAAAATAGAAGTGGTTGCAGTTCCCCGCCCTCCAAAAGTTCACCAGGTGCAGCGTTATAGAGGCGTTAACCAAGATAACCTTGTAAAAATTAAAACCAATGTACATTTGGTACCAATTACAGACCGAAAAATTAGATGCGGACTACTAAATATACGATCATTAAGCTCTAAGTCTCTGTTAGTAAATGATATAATTACAGAGAGCAGGAGTGATATTTTCTGCTTAACAGAAACATGGTTACAGGAGGAAGAGTATGTTAGTTTGAATGAATCAACTCCGCCCGGCTACTTTAATCATCACATTCCTAGAAGCACGGGCCGAGGCGGAGGAGTCGCAGCAATTTATAACTCCAGTCTCCAAACAAAAATTGAACCTAAGTGCAACTATAATACATTTGAAAGCCTCATGCTTGGTCTGAAATTTCCGAGCTGGAAATCAGAGAAGCCAGTTGTGTTAGTGGTAGTGTATCGGCCCCCTGCTGGTGCTTATCCTGGATTTCCGGGATTGGAGAGGACGCTGGCGTTGTTTGTTCGCCGCTTCTCCTCCTGTGATTTTGTGATTTTTTGATTCTGAACTGACTTTCTGGCCCATTTTGCGCTGCTTTAGTCAGCCTTTTTGCTAGTTTGAACAGTTCTAGTTGTTTATGTCCAGAACCTAGAGTTTTTAACTCATTTTTGCTTCTGATCCTGTGATCATCCACCATCACGTGAGCGCCACGTACCTGCTCCTGGCTCCCACCAGCTGTCAGTTTGCCTCTCCGAGGACCGCGCTCTCTCAAAATCCTTCCACCGAATCCATAAACAGCTCGGCATGGTTCCGATTGCTCTCCTTTGCCTGTTTGCTATCTGTCACTGGGTCCCCTGCTCGAGACCACTTGCTGACGACGTTAGGCAACCGGCCAGCTTGCTTCCGATTGGTACTGTTTGGCTAGCGGCTATCGGAGCTAAGCAACATCTATTCTTAGACTCCATGGCGCTTGGCTATTCTATTCCAAATCTCCTCCGAATCAACTCCGCAGTCACCTCTGGACATTATATTCCTGTCATCAAGCAACTTGGACTACTCCGTCGGCCCAGATATATCCACAGAGGTAGCCGGCAAAAGTTTGTTTACTCCGGGAATTCCATTCCCTCCCTGTGGACCAATCAGCGACCCGCGGCACGACGTCATCACCAAAGCTCTGAGTGCGTGCGCTCGATCTGTCTCACAGCTGTAACCAAGGATTCCCCGTGTAACATTAGGGATGCCCCTGTTTCCACTACAGCAAAAAGCGTACAAATTGTACTTTTTAACACCCAGTCCTTATCAAATAAGGCTACCCTGATACACGACTTCATCACTGATGATGCAACTGACATGATTTTTCTAAATGAAACCTGGCATAAAGAAGGTGATTTTTTCCATCTAAATGAGGCTTCTCCACCAGGATATACTTACATTGAAAAGGCTCGTGCACACGGCATTGGGGGTGGCATCGCTGTCCTACATAAGGACACACTACTCCTTCAACCACTGACTGTTCCTGAGACCCAGTCCTTTGAGTGTCTTGCCTTTAAATGTTTCTCACCCAAACCTCTTACATTCATTCTCATTTATCGGCCCCCAAAACCCACCGTTACCTCGTCTTTTTTGCCAGAATTCTTTAACCTCCTTACCTCAGTCTGCCCCATTCTCTCTAACATTGTAATACTGGGTGATTTCAACATACATGTAGATAACCCCAACTGCTCCTCAGCCACTGCGTTTCTGTCCCACCTGGACTCACTAAACCTTACACAACATGTCAAGGGCTCCACCCACAAACGTGGCCACACCCTAGACCTCATCATCACCGGAGATGTAGCAGCTTCCAAACTTAACATTTTTGAATTTGGAGCCTCCGACCACAAGGCTGTCTCACTGTCTCTGGAAGTTTCATCCACCAATCCCACCCCCACAGAGAGGATCTTTAAACTTCGCAACCTGCGCAATCTGGACACCCCTCTTTTCCTGGACTCCATAATGCCCACCCTCTCAACTGACTTCAGCTCCTCATCCTCTACTGAGATGATGGAACTGTACAACGCCACTCTGTCTTCCTCTCTCAACTTCCATGCTCCTGAACAGGTTAAGAAAACCACCGTCCAGCGTCACTCTCCCTGGTTTAATAATGAGCTGCGCCATATGAAAACCAAGGGTCGCCAGCTGGAGAGGCTATGGAAGAAAAATGGCCTCACTGTCCATCTACTGGCCTACAAAGAACACAAAACTGCCTACGCCGCTGCCCTTAAAGTTGCTCGCTCAAAATATTATTCAACTTTAATCAGCAATGGTGAAGATAATCCCAGAACCTTATTCATCACTGTCAACCGCCTGCTCAACCCCACCAACTCAGTCCCTTCAGCTGCCTCTCCAGAGCTGTGCAACCGTTTTGCTGTGTGTCTTTAAGACCAAGGTGGATGAAATCAAAGCCAACATAACACCTTGTGGGATCCCAGCCATCTGCCCTCCGCCCACCAGTGGCTCCACCCTGTCCAGCTTCACGGAGGTTACACCAGCTGCACTCCTGGACATCATCACCAAATCCAAGCCAACCAGCTGCTCCCTTGACCCTATACCCACTCCCTTGCTTAAAGTGTGCTCACCAACCCTGGCCCAATTTCTCGCTACTCTTATCAATAAATCCCTGCAGAGTGGAGAAGTGCCTGCCCTTTTGAAAACAGCAGCGGTCACCCCACTCTTAAAGAAACCAAAACTCAACCGAGAAGTTCTGTCAAATTACAGACCCATCTCAAACCTCCCATTTATCTCAAAAGTTCTCGAGAAAGTTGTAGCCTGTCAACTCCAGTCACACTTAGCACATAATAACCTCTACGAAGCCCTCCAGTCTGGTTTCAGGCCAGCTCACAGCACAGAAACTGCCTTGGTGAAGGTCACCAACGACCTACTCCTGGCAGCGGACTCTGGATCTCCCAGCATCCTAGTGCTTCTAGACCTGAGCGCCGCTTTTGATACTTTGGACCATAAAATCCTCCTCCAGCGCCTTAAAACCTACACCATGGTCACAGACACAGCACTGAAGTGGTTCACCTCCTACATGACCAACCGCTACTACCATGTCTCCCTGGGAGGTGCCAGGTCTGACGACACTGAGGTGACATGTGGTGTGCCACAGGGGTCAGTGTTGGGCCCCATCCTGTTTTTGATATATCTGCTCCCACTTGGATACATCATCAGACAACACAAAATCAACTTCCACTGTTACGCTGATGACACTCAGGTCTATATCAAAACCCATCCAAATCCCTCTAAAACAGTCTCCTCCCTCAACACCTGCCTGGAGGACATCCGCTCCCGGATGAATAACAACTTCCTCCAACTCAACAGCAGCAAGACGGAGGCCATCATGATCGGTACCTCCCACCAACTCGCCAATGCTAGCACTGCTGCACTCCCTCGACGGTCAGCCCATCTCCTTCTCCCCTGTTGTTACCAACCTTGGAGTTAAGCTTGACTCTTCCCTATCATTCCAACCTCACATAAAACACACCTGCAAGATCTCCTACTTCCACCTTAAAAATATAGCCCGACTGAAGCCATCCCTCTCCAAAGATGACTTAAAAAAACTGGTAAATGCCTTCATCTTTTCACGCATTGACTATGGCAATGCACTTCTCTCCGGTCTACCTGCAAAATCCATCCACTGCCTCCAACTGGTTCAAAACAGCGCTGCAAGATTGCTCACCGGTACCAAAAAGTCAGCACACATAACCCCTGTTCTGGCCGAACTCCACTGGCTCCCGGTCCACTACAGGATCCAGTTCAAGGTCCTCCTCCTGACCTTCAAGGCCATCCATCAAAAAAGCCCCAGCTACCTAAGTGATCTAATCACTATCCATAAACCGGCACGCACCCTTCGCTCCAGCCACGCCACTCTCCTTCATGTCCCCTCTCCACGGCTCGTGACGATGGGACACCGTTCCTTCTCTGCCTCCGCCCCACGCCTATGGAACTCTCTACCTGACGACCTCAGGAATGCACCTTCTGTGGAGTCCTTTAAAACGGGCCTTAAAACACTCTTCTATAAGCAGGCTTTCCCCTGAACCCTCCTTGACCCCCTTTTATTCAAATATTTTTTTAATTTATTTTTTATCATTTTGCTGCCCACAACTTTTTATCTTACTTTTATCTTAGTAGCTAGGTTTTGTCTTAGTTTCTTAGTCTTGTTTTTAGTCTTCTTTGTAAAGCGCTCTGAGATCTGTCGTTTCAGGTGAAAAGCGCTATATAAATTGAAATTATTATTATTATTATTATTATTATCTAGAGTTTTTGTCTGAATTTTCAGATTTCCTTTCTGGATTATTGATCAGCACAGATAAATTCATCATAGTGGGTGATTTTAACATTCATATGGATGTTGAAAGTGATAATCCTAAATTAGCCTTCGATTCTCTTCTAGAATCAATGGGTATCTCACAAAAAGTGGATAAACCGACGCACTGTTTTAATCATACTCTCGATCTCGTTCTCACCTACGGTGTTGAAACTGATGGTCTGTTGGTGTCACCTGTAAACTCCCTTTTATCCGACCATTACTTAATAACGTTTGAATTTAATTTTGTTGATGTTGAAGTGCAAAATAGGAGGTATTATTTTAGCAGATGTTTGTCTGATGAAGTTATTGTTAAATTTAGGGAGGCCATTGCTTATCTTACGACAGTGCGAAATAGTGATGTAATCGAGGCCAGTGACCTGGGTTCTACCTCTGCAGATGTTGATTTCCTTGCTAGTAACACTGCTGATTTGTTGCATTCAGCTTTAGATGAAGTTGCTCCTTTGAAAAGGAGGGTTTCTAGCCACAGGAGCTTAACTCCCTGGTACAATTCAGATATTCGCATGTTGAAACAAAACATGCGTAAAATGGAAAGGAAGTGGCACTCTTGTAGGTCTGTAGACTCTTATTGTGAATGGAAAGATATTCTAATAGTATATAAAAAAGCCATTCGCAAAGCCAAAACAGCTTATTATTCAACGTTGATAGAGGATAACAAAAGTAACCCACGTTTTCTGTTCAGCACTGTAGCCAGGCTGACAAAGAGTCACAACTCTGTTGAGCCGTGCATTCCTGCAGCTCTCAGTAGTGAGGACTTTATGAGCTTCTTCAACAGTAAAATCACGAGAATTAGAGAAGAAATCAACCAGCCGGTTGTAGGTGTTTCTTCAGCTTTAGCGACTTCCCTAGGCTCTGACTTGTCTCTAGACTGTTTTGATCCTATAGACCTCCCTGAGCTGACCTCACTCGTCAATAGAGCTAAGTCAACCACATGTATGTTAGACCCCATCCCGACTCGTCTATTCAAACATATTTTTTCTCTTATTGGTGCAACAATACTGGACCAAATCAACCTATCCCTAAGTTTAGGATATGTACCACAGGTTTTCAAAGTCGCAGTAATTAAACCTTTACTTAAAAAACCTTCTCTTGACCCAGACACCTTAGCTAATTATAGACCAATTTCCAACCTTCCATTTGTGTCTAAAATTCTGGAAAAGGCAGTTTCAAGCCAGTTATGTGACTATTTGTATAGAAATGATCTGTTTGAAGTCTTTCAGTCAGGGTTCAGAATGCATCATAGCACAGAGACAGCACTGGTTCGAGTCACGAATGACCTTCTTATGGCCTCAGATAAGGGATTAGTGTCCATACTGGTTCTACTGGACCTCAGATAAGGGCTTAGTATCCATACTGGTTCTACTGGACCTCAGTGCTGCTTTTGACACTATAGATCATGGCATTTTACTGCACAGGTTAGAGCATGTTGTTGGGATTAAAGGGACAGCTCTATGTTGGTTTAAATCATACCTATCTGACAGGTTCCAGTTTGTTCATGTACATGAGGTTTCTTCAGAACAGTCAAGGGTCTGTTATGGTGTTCCGCAGGGTTCAGTGCTAGGGCCAATCTTGTTCAGTTTATACATGCAGCCGTTGGGAAGTATAATCCAGAATCACGGCATACACTTTCATTGCTATGCTGATGATACGCAGCTCTACTTGTCTATGAAGCCGGATGAAACAGAACCGTTAGTTAAACTTCAGGCATGTCTTAGGGACATCAAGGACTGGATGTCCAGAAATTTCCTGCTTCTAAATTCAGATAAAACAGAGGTTATCATTTTTGGTCCAGAGCATCTTAGGAAGGGATTAGATGGTGTTGCGATGGCTTCCAGTGCAACTGTGAGAAACCTTGGTGTTATTTTCGATCAGGATTTGTCGTTTAAACCATATGTCAATCAGGTTTGTAAAATAGCCTTTTTCCATCTCCGTAATATTGCAAAGATTAGGAAAATCCTCTCGCAGAGTGATGCAGAAAAACTAGTTCATGCGTTTGTATCTTCTAGACTAGATTACGGCAGGAGGGTCCCCCCTGATGAGCCTGGTCCTGCTCAAGGTTTCTTCCCTCCTAAAGGGGAGTTTTTCCTTGCCACTGTTTGGCTTAAGGTTTTTCTCCCACTAGGGGAGTTTTTACCTGCCATTGTTTATGTAATAACTGCTCGGGGGTCATGTTCTGGGTATGGGTCTCTGTAAAGCGTCTAGAGACAACTCTGTTGTATTAGACGCTATATAAATAAAATTGAATTGAATTGAATTGAATTACTGTAATGTGTTGTTAGCAGGATGTCCAAGTAATTTGCTGAATAGGCTCCAGCTGATCCAGAATGCAGCAGCACGAGTACTGACAGGAATTAGCAGGAGAGACCACGTCTCTCCAGTGTTAGCGTCGCTCCATTGGTTACCCGTAAAATTCAGAATCCAATTTAAAATTTTATTACTTGCGTATAAAGCCCAAAACGGCTTAGCTCTGCATTATTTGCAAGACCTGATAGTGCCTTATGTTCCTGTCAGAGCTCTCCGTTCTCAGAGTGCAGGTTTACTCGTAGTTCCTAGAGTATCTAAATGTAGATTTGGAGGGCGGGCGTTCTGCTATCAGGCACCATTACTATGGAACCAACTTCCAATCTGGGTTAAGGAGGCTGACACCACCTCCACCTTTAAAACTAAACTTAAAACATTTCTGTTTAGTAAAGCCTATAGTTAGTGTTTAGTAAACCTCTAGCTGGTGTTGGTAAATCTCTAGGTAGTGTAAACTTTAGTGTGTCAGAGTCGCTCCTGTAGTTTCTTGTGCTGGCCCCCCCTTCTCCTCCCTTTTCTCTCTTTTGTCCATGTTGCAGCATCCTTTGCCGGACACCGGAACCTGCAGGTGGTCGTGGGTGGCTTGTAGCTTGCATTACGGAGCACAAGTCTTTCCCTGACCCTGCAGCCCAAACTGGGACTTGCTGATTGGGCCGGAGCTTCGGTAGCTGCGTGCTGGCCTGCGGTCCCCACCCCTGGTCATCCCGTTGCTGCTTCCACCTGCCTGCTGTGCTGTTGCCGTCCCTGACCCACCAGTCTGGCCCTCGGCAGGAGGGTCCCCCCTGATGAGCCTGGTCCTGCTCAAGGTTTCTTCCTCCTAAAGGGGAGTTTTTCCTTGCCACTGTTTGGCTTAAGGTTTTTCTCCCACTAGGGGAGTTTTTACCTGCCATTGTTTATGTAATAACTGCTCGGGGGTTCATGTTCTGGGTCTCTGGAAAGCGTCTAGAGACAACTCTGTTGTATTAGACGCTATATAAATAAAATTGAATTGAATTGAATTGAATATATATATATATATATATATATATATATATATATATATATATATATATATATATATATATATATATATAATATATAAAAATCATAGCCTGGTCAGATGTCATGCTACAGGTTTTTTCAGACACCAAGACGGCCCTTGCGGGCGCAACTATGCTGGCTCACCCTGTGCCTGGGGCTCCCGTGGCCTTGACAACTGATGCCTCTGACTATGCCATCGGTGCTGTTTTTGAACAGTTGGTTGTGGGGGTCTGGCAGCCCCTTGCATTTTTCAGCCGACAGGTCCGCCCTAGTGAGCGAAAGTACAGCACTTTTGACCGTGAGCTGCTCGGCCTTTACTTAGCAGTCAGGCATTTCCGTTTCCTGCTTGAGGCCCGCCCATTCACTGTTTTTGTGGACAAACTGCTGATTTTTGCCATGGCCAGGCAGCAACGCCATTTGGCTTTCATTTCAGAGTTCACAACTGACATCCGGCATGTAGCAGGGAAAGATATCCTTTTGGCTGACTGCCTCTCTCGTGCAGCTGTCGGTGCAGTCCATCTCTGCATCGATTATGCTCGTATGGCTGCAGATAAAGCCTCCAACCCTGACCTTCAGGCATACAGGACGGCAGTTTCCGGCCTCAAGTTGGCGGATGTCCCTTTCGATGATGATGGCACAACGCTGCTGTGTGACGTGTCTATGGCACAGCCACGCCCATTGGTTCCGCGTGCATGGAGAAAGCAGTTTTTTAAAGCCGTACATAGCCTGTTGCATCCGGGCAGGAAACCCTCCCAGCGCCTGTTGGCCTCAAAGTTCGTCTGGCACGGTATGAAGACGGACGTGGCGAGTTGGGTGAAGACCTGTGTGGCATGCCAGCGTGCCAAAGTCCACCACCACGTTAGAGCCCCACTGGAGCGGTTCACTGTCCCTGAAAGGCGTTTCGACCATGTCAACCTGGACCTAGTTGGGCCCCTTCCCCCCTCCAGGGGCTGCACTCATCTCCTGACGATGGTGGACAGGACAACTCAGTGGCCGGAGGCGGTCCCGCTTTGTGCGACAACTACAGCTGATGTAGCTCGGGCCTTCTTCAGCACCTGGGTGGCCAGGTTTGGAGTCCCCTCTGACCTTTCCTCTGATCGGGGGGGCCAGTTTACTTCTGAGCTATGGACTTCCATTACCCAGCAGTTAGGGGTCTCCGTCCACCGCACTACGGCTTATCACCTGCAAGCCAATGGCCTCTGTGAGCGCTTTCACCGATCCATGAAGGCTGCCCTAAGAGCTAGTCTCCGGGATGATGGCTGGGTCGACAGGCTCCCTTGGGTGATGCTGGGGCTCCATACCGCACCTAAAGAGGACCTGCTCTCATCCTCTGCTGAACTGGTTTACGGCCAGCCCCTCCGAGTCCCAGGGGATTTC
The DNA here is from genome assembly GCF_033807715.1 of Cololabis saira. Classification (NCBI taxonomy): domain Eukaryota; kingdom Metazoa; phylum Chordata; class Actinopteri; order Beloniformes; family Belonidae; genus Cololabis; species Cololabis saira. The sequence continues at coordinate 49,151,322 of NC_084590.1, forward strand.
CTTCCCTGTACCACAGTCCCTTGGTCGGCCCCGGAGCAGCGAGGTGCTCTGCTGGACAGGACCAGGTCGTTTCTGCCGGTCCCAACCTCATACCACGGTGCTCCTCAGGTGCGGGTCCCTACTGATCTGTGGGCGCCGGAGTATGTGTTTGTCCGTCACGACGCCCATCGGGGCCCTCTGCGACCTCCCTATGACGGGCCGTACCGGGTTCTGGAGCCTGGCGACAAGAACTTTGTCATTGACCTGGGTGGTGAGGCAGAACGCATCTCAGTGGAGCCTTAAGCCTGCTCTCCTTGTCTTGGACTGCCCCGTTGTGGTGGCCCAGCCTCCTCGCCGTGGTCGCCCCCCCAGCAGGCCGTCCCCGTCGTCAAATCAGACTCCTGCTGACGTCCCTTCCTGCCCTCTGGTTTCTGCTGGAGAGCCGCGGAATCGTTTTGTATGGGTCATAACGGCCCCAGGTCGTTATTTGGGACCAGTGCTTGTGAACTCTGGGGGGACATGTGTAGTGGCCACTCACGAGCAGGACACTGTTTAACTGTTTAACTGTTTAACTGTTTAACTGTTTAACTGTTTAACTGTTTAACTGTTTAGGTTAGAATTCACAAGAATCTAGCCGTTATTAATGATGACGATGTGTTTTCTGTTGGTGTTCTGTTACCGTTGGTAATGGTCGGTTAGAAACGAGAGACTGGATTAAACAACACAAGTTTTTTCTTCCTCCACAAAAAGCGTTTCTCTGCTCTTTTGTTCCCAAACTCCTACAAAGTATAATAATATTATTATATAATAATAATATTATAATATTCGTATTTAATAATATTCAGTTCAATTCAATTCAATTCACACTTTATTAAAGACACATCTTAAGAAAAGGTCCATAGTACCATAAAAACAAAAACAAAAAAATTATACATATAACATACACAATATAAAAGACAACAACCTATGATATAAAAGACAACAAAAAACCACAATACAGAAGACTTAAAAACAACAGTGCCACAAAAAGAAAACATTAGTCTTCTTTGTGTTATATTTAATGTCGTATTCAGACCCGTACTGAGAACATTCCTCAGCAGCTGCTGGAGGCCAGCACTATATGGACTGAAAATAACCAGATCATCTGCGTATATTGAGTGGTTGACAAGTACATCACCTATCATACAGCCTTATGATATTATATTATATAATTGATTTGATTTGATTTGAGTTTTTTTTTATTTCGATCCATTTGGATACAACATAGTACAACATAAAAAAAAGGTCCAATATTTCAAGTGGCACCGAAAAGGTACAGGCTGAAGCCAAGGCTTATTATGCCTACCCTTTTATGAACCTCCACTCAGGAGGTTTTATACAAAAAAAAACTAATAATTTGGGTTCAAACATTGAAAAAGAATGGATATAAGAATGGATATATCTTTATGGATATATCTTTATGGATATATAAATAATGGATATATTGGACAAGTGTGTGTGTCTGGTTGTTTGTGGGGACTGCGGGTGGAAACTAGCAATTCTGCTAAAACCTGGTGTATTTACACTGCTTAATGTAGTGTTCATGAATATGCATTGTCCCGTCTAAATAAACTTTGTACTTAACTTGTACTTGTACTTAAAGCAGCACAATGTAACTTTCAGCTTTTGTTGAGTTTGGCATCTCCTTTGGACAAAAGCGGTAGTGCTTTACCAGTAGTGTGGAAGGGTTCCTACCATGCTCCTCAAAGTTACATAGTGCCAGTGAAGGTGATACAGACCCCTCAGACCATGACAGAGGTTCATTAAACCTGTTGGAAGTTGATGTACCATCACAATGATGATGATGAAATATTATATTAAGGTGGAAAAGTTACGTAGTGTCGCTTTAAGTAACAAGTAACCAAAGACTGCTCCACCCGCGCTGCAGGAAGGAACGCTACCGCAGGTCCTTCATCCCCACAGCCATCAGACTCTATAATAACCAACTGTAGCCACCAATGTGCAATAAACCTGTCTCTTTATAAGTGCAATAACCAGTAAATACCTCAAATACCTCAAGTATTTTTGAAAATATTTTTACATTTTTTGTAAATATTATCCTTTTTTTTTTGGTGTTTGCTCTTTTTATTACTTAACTATTTATTGGTTATTTCTATTTTAAATGTTTTGTATAAAGCGTGTGTGTTTTTTGGCTGCTGCACGACTGAATTTCTCCTCTGGGAGATCAATAAAGTCTTCTATTCTATTATATTCAAAAAAACAAAGATGAAAACAAAACTAAAAGACATACTATAAATTGCAAGAAGTGATAAATTAAGTGGTTCTTGACAAGAGACTGTACAGTGCGGAGAACAGAGGTTAAGAGTAGGGTGTGTTAAAAAATAATAGTTTTTTTTACATACCAAGTGGCTCACAGGGACCTGGTATGATGTGGTGCTGCTTCACCAACTCCTCAGCTAAACGGCCGCGGAGAGCGGTCATGCAAACGCTTCAATTTGCTACTATCATGGTATTTATTATAATATTATGATATCAATGTTTTATATTTATTTAATATTTTATTTTTGAACATATTTTTGAATTTGGTTTCAGTAGTGCATGGTTTTATTTCATTTTCCAAATTATTCCATAGCTGGACCCCCTTTATTGATACACAGTTGCTCTTCGTATAATGTAATCATGTCTCGGTCAGAATAAACGAGAGGGACCTGGCTGCAGGCAAGATGGCCGACAAGGGCGCGGCCATTTTTTCCAGCCATACCGGAATTCCAGACCGGAAGTTGGTCTTCTTCGTGTATATTATTCGTCGCGCTGATCCGGAGGTTTGTCTTTCCTCGTGTAACTTGGTGTGCTATCTTTTTTTTTTTTTTTTTTTTTTTTTTTATTAACAGAACAAACAATCAAACAATACAAACGCAAGTCTTATCAATGAAATATCAAACATCAGCCAGGGGGTAGGCTGCTAAATAAATACAGAAAATAAGGTGCACAAATCACAAGTTTTCATAGCTTTCTTGTTATTCGAGTCACAAATACTTTGTAAGTACTGTTCAGTTTCCTTTTGGAATGCAATAAAGCATGGTTTCGAGTGAGTAAATTTCCCTTTGTGTATGTGATACTTCCCTAATATTATTAACAAGTTTATGACATACAGTTCTTTCTGTTTCTTACTTTTGACATCGTGGACACCAAAAAGTACATTGTTCCAATCTAAAGAAAAATCTGAGTCAATCTTCAAGGTGATGTAACGGGTTACTTCTCTCCAGAAGATGGCAGTAGAGTTACACAACCAAAATAAGTGAATTACAGTTTCAGGTTCAGATTCACACAGGGAACAATCAACACACAAATCTTTCTTAAATTTTAACAAATAATGTTTGGCTGGGTAATATCTATGAATTAGTTTGTAAGACACTTCTCTAACTTTATTTGTAATTAAATATTTGTATGGAAGGTTCCATATATGGATCCAGTTCAGTCCAGGAACAATATTAGACCAGTATGGAACAACATATGGAGTAGAGGTGATGTCAGTCTGAAAAAGAGATCTTATTAAATAATTCCTTTTTTTAGTTTTAACAGAAAAACACACTCGCCCCACTGGTGTTAATAAATGAAATAAATAAATAAATGAAAATGCCATCAGTCATGTATACGTGTGTTCACAGATATATAACATATAAAAGATGAATTTATTGATTTGTACTTTTATTTTCAATAGATCTTTGCGTTACTGAGGGTGATTGAGGAGGTCACTGGAATAGGAGCAAAAATAAAGGGAGGGGAGATAAGACTACTGGATTTTGTTTTCGATGTAATGCTCCCAGAGGTAAGATGGTCAATAGAGCTTCCTTGGGAAATGGAAGGAAATTATTAGGTGGTCAATATTTTATTCCTTTGGAAAACATGAAACCAAAACAGTGCACACGTTAGAGTATGATTAGATCATTTAACTGTTTTTCAGATATTGATCAAAATCCTTGAAGGAGAGGGCATGACCAGACTGAAGGCTGAGATCATGCTGGCCAGTGGGAGCCTTTTTTAAGCCCCTCCCCCCCCCCCCCCCCCCCCCCCCCCAAGAGGTCAAGATGGCCAGTGGGAGCCTTTTTTAAGTCTTTTTTTTTTTTTTTAATCTTTTGATCTTTGATCTTGATATTTTTTCCATTATGTTCAGTGTAATTTGTTCCTGCTCATTGTTCATGCGTTTACCTTGTTTTGTGTCTTTTTTTCTATGCATGTTTGTTTTTCTATTTGATATTCTGAGAATAAAAAGTTGATTTCAAAAAAGAACTCCAAGTCAAGTTCTTACTGTTGCCAGCATGATAGTGTAATGTTGTGTTTAAGTGGATTCCAGAAAATAAGATAGAATTAATAGAAAACGGATAAATAGGAAAATATAAATATTGTTGACAATTTGAAATAAAGAATTGTGAAAAAAAGACCAACTTCCTGTCTGGATCAGCGCGACGAATAATATACACGAAGAAGACCAACTTCCTGCAATACAACTTTTGAACACAATTGAAGAATATAATTTATTGGATAAGCCCTAGCCCTTTGAGTTATTTTCCTTTTTCTTTTTAAATTTAATTTCTTTTCCTCTGTACTCTTTATGCACCTTTTCCCTGATACATGTTGGAAAAAAGATATGATGCCTTGTTGTTTGTATATGAATATATTTTCAATAAAGTTAAAAAAAAAAAAGACTTCCTGTCTGGATCAGCGCGACGAATAATATACACGAAGAAGACCAACTTCCGGTCTGGAATTCCGGTATGGCTGGAAAAAATGGCCGCGCCCTTGTCGGCCATCTTGCCTGCAGCCAGGTACTCTTGGAATAAACAGGAAAGAGCGGAGCGGAGCTGCTACTGCTGTTGTGACAGGTTACCATGGTAACAACCCTCCCCCTCCATACTGCAGGAAGTGCCGTGTGCACTCTTAATAACAGAGACGTTCAATAAACTGTATAGAGGATCTTTGTTAATAGTACGTCCGAATTAATGCACACTACTGATATTTACTCAAAAGTGTGCCAAATTTAAGTATACTTTTTAGTATATACTTTTTAGTATGGCATTTCGGACGCACCGCCGGGTGTATAAATATGAGGATGTTAGAAAAACTGGTTTGGACTGAACTTTGCCCTCTGGCGGTAAAAGTGTTAAACTTTAAAGCCTGATTTATGATCTGCGTTAAATCAACGCAGATCATACGGCGTAGCTACGCGTCGACGCGCACGTAATTCGCGTCGCCGCGTAGTCCTATGCCGTAAGCTCTGCGTCGGTGTGACGCGGAACCATAGCCATCAGCCTTAACGTTTCTAAATTGCTTTCGATTTCAGCAGACGAAGCTGCGGCAGTTGGAAGAAGCTGGTGAGTAAAACCTCCCTTTTTAACTGCAGGAATGAGTATTCTTTTGTTAGAAGTTGTTTAAGAACCACTTAATGAAACGTTTTGAAGTTTGTTCTGTCATCAAAACGTCTTAGTTTAGTTTTTGGAAAGTAGTTCCTCGTTTTCTGGAAACACCAAAGTAACGAGAGAAACCGATGACAGAATAATAATGTTTGTGGGAATAATGTCATGATGATGAGTCTGGGTGTGCAGACGTCTGCAGCAGCGCTTTAAGTGGAACAGTACCAGTACCGGTTTAATTCCCCTCAGCAAACTGCGGTCAAACCAACCGTCACTCGAACCTGCGTGGTGAAATCAGCGGAAATCAGCCGCGCCTACATTTCACCTGCGCTCCTATTCCAGTCTTTACGGTAAATGAATGAAAGCGGCTCAGAAACAGAAAAATATGAGTTTGAGATAATGCAGATGTGTATTTTTTATATATATTTTTCATTACCTTGATTACACCCAAACTTCCACCGTAATATTTACACACTCTTACTGTAAAATAAAAGAAAGGAAGAAACACTTCTTTTTTTTACTTCAGGTTGTGTTTTGCAGAGACTATAAAAATGAATTATCCCATAATTTTACCCGATACCTCATATAGCCCTTTATATCAGTAGTCCTCAACCTTTTTTCAGTGATGTACCCCCTGTGAAATATTTTTTCAGCCAAGTACTCCCTAACCAGCGCAAAGCACTTTTGGTTGTAAAAAAAAGACCTAAAACAGAGCACTGTGCCACCAGTAACTGATTTATGAAACATATAAATATTGCTGCTGCTTCAACCACGACTCCATCGTTGGTCCAAGTGATTGACAGGTGAAGCCAGGTGATTGACAGGTTAGGTGGAACCATCCTGGTGTGGGGGATACTCCTAGTACCCCTCGCTGCAGCCCTGCGGAAGGGGGCGGGGCGTCGGACATCACAGGGGCGGGGCGTCGGACATCACAGGGGCGGGGCGTCGGACATCACAGGGGCGGGGCGTGATATCAAAATGACACAGCACCATCTGGTGGCCATTTCCAAATGCAAATTTATATTCAAAGTCATCATTTATACAGATGAATCTCCGAAAATAAGAATACCGTGCAAAAGTTAATTTGTTTCAGTAATTAAACTCAAAAGGTGACACTAATATATATACTCATAATATGCAAAGATAGATATTATATAAGATTATAAAACATACTTGTGTAATATAATTATTATGTTTAATATTACATAATTATAATAAAAATATATAGATTGTCATTGGGTATTGAGTGTGATGAGTAGGCTAGCACTAAAAATCATTGGTATATATATATACAAATTACATTTTTTCAACAACAAAAGAGGGACAAGGACAACAAAAGCAGGTGTTTTGTGTTAATGTGTTTATTCATTCATGAGATTATATAACTAAATATAAAATACTATCAATCTATTGCTTTAAGACAAGCATTTATCAAATTAATTCAAAGTGCCTGTATGAGACAAAAGTAAACTATTTTTTGTGCCCAACAGACAATAGGCAAAACAATGACACTCAATAACAATGACAGAATAGAGAGAGATAGACAGAGATAATTTTGGTCATTGAGATGTATGATCTACTTTTTTATACCTGTTCAAAGTATTGTTCTCCAAAAGCAGCAGGCACCACCATCTTCGCAGAACAGGCATGTCAAGCTGAAATTATTGTTTGTTTCACTTTAGTGCACAACATAAAATGCAATCTGGAAGATGTAATTTTCAGTGCCGAAATGTACTTACAACGGAGTAGTCAAACTGCGCATCCAGGACAATGTACAAGGCAGACTGTACCAAAGCCATCTTGCCACAGGAGAGCTCGCTCACTTTAACATTGTGTTTAATGGTGCCTGTACTGCAAAACAACCATAACTTACTCAATTCTCAACAGATTTTCAAACAGTTTGGTTTGTTATGAACGTCAGAGATGTATGCATACTTGCGAATAACTATAAACATTGAAAAAAGTACGTTTATATGAAAATAACCAAAACAGATAGCTATGACATTTATATTAAATCAATATTTCCATAGTATTCTTAGTAACATTAATATTTACATTATAACATATATATATATATATATATATATATATATATATATATATATATATATATATATATATATATATATATATATATATATATATATATATATATAACATGTATATATATATACACAGATGTTATAATGTCATGATATAAATACATCATAATGTAATAATATATAAACATGTTATAATGTAATAATATATATATATATATATATATATATATATATATATATATATATATATATATTATTACATTATAACATGTTTATATATTATTACATTATGATGTATTTATATCATGACATTATAACATCTGTGTATATATATATACATGTTATATATATATATATATATATATATATATATATATATATATACATATATACATATGTTATATGGTAATAATATGTATATGTATATATGTTATAATGTAAATATAAATGTAAATATAAATGTTACTAAGAATACTATGGAAATATTGATGCTATAACATGGTATATATATACCATGTTATAGCTATCTGTTTCTGGTTATTTTCATATAAAAGTACGTTTTTCAATGTTTATAATTATTCACAAGTATGCAGTGTCATAACTACATCTCTGACGTTCATAAAAACCACACAGTTTGAAAATCTGTTGAGAATTGAGTAAGTTATGGTTGTTTAAGCAGTACAGGCACCATTAAACACAATGTTAAAGTGAGCGAGCTCTCCTGTGGCAAGATGGCCGCCGTGTGACGACGTCGCTCTCCATTGGCGGACGAGTCATCTAGTCTTTATATATGTCTATGGCCCCGCCCCTGTGATGTCCGACGCCCCGCCCCTGTGATGTCCGACGCCCCGCCCCTGTGATGTCCGACGCCCCGCCCCCTTCCGCGGTGCTGCAGCGAGGGCCTTCTCGGATACTCTGCGGTTTTAGGATAATAAGTTGAGTAGCCTACTCCTGAAGATAAAATTCATTTTTTGAATTTAGACTCATATTTATGGAGGATTTTTTGTGCCAAAATTAAATAAATAAATAAATAAATACATCATTAATTAATTAAAATGGGAATGAAATATATCATTAATTAATTTAATGTGTCATTAATTAATTAAAATTAGAATGAAATATGTCATTAATTAATTAAAATACAATTCATTTTAAGTAAAAATATATATTTATTATTTCAGCATTTAATTAATTAATGACACATTTAATTAATGATTTCGTGTTGCGTGTGAATCATGAAATGTAAAACTGCATTTAATTAATTAATGACACATTTAATTAATGATTTCGTGTTGCTGAATCATGAAATGTAAATGTAAAACTGTCAGTTTCACTCGTCAAACTCAGTGGGCGGGGCTAACGCGAATCCAGCAGAGGAAGCAGAGGAACTTCCTCTGCTTTACGTGCTACATGCTCGGGGTCAGCAGGTCCTGCTTCCACATACTCTGCAAGGTCGAAGATATCGCTCACCAACTCTCTACAAAGTTCACGAAAATCCTCCGAACTCACAGCTGTCATGTTTAGAACGGCTTACTCTTCCACCTCCAGTTTCAGACCAAAGCAGTGGATTCCACTGGATTCGCGTTAGCTCCGCCCACTGAGTTTGACGAGTGAAACTGACAGTTTTACATTTACATTTCATGATTCAGCAACACAAAATCATTAATTAAATGTGTCATTAATTAATTAAATGCAGTTTTACATTTCATGATTCACACGCAACACGAAATCATTAATTAAATGTGTCTTTAATTAATTAAATGCTGAGATAATAAATATATATTTTTACTTAAAATGAATTGTATTTTAATTAATTAATGACATATTTAATTCTCATTTTAATTAATTAATGACACATTTAATTAATTAATGATATATTTCATTCCCATTTTGATTAATTAATGATGTATTTATTTATTTAATTTTGGCACAAAAAATCCTCCATACATATTTTCCTCAATTATTTATTTTTAAAGGATTTTTGCATTGATGCTACTTTTTAAATATATGTATATTTTAAAATCTCACGTACCCCCTGGAGTGTCTTCACGTACCCCCAGGGATAGGCGTACCCCCATTTGAGAACCACTGCTCTACATAACTAGAATCACTACAAGCACAGTGAATTTTATATACATATAGAGCAATGGATGTGTGTATGTGTGTGTGTGTGTGTGTGTGTGTGTGTATATATATATGTATGTATGTATGTATGTATGTATGTATGTATGTATGTATGTATGTATGTATGTATGTATGTATGTATGTATGTATGTATGTATGTATGTATGTATGTATATTAGGGGTGTAACGGTATTTGTATTCGTCCTGTCCCGTCACGGTACGGGCGTCACGGTTCGGTGCATGCAGTCATACGGCGAATACGTCTGACTGAGTTAAAAAAAAAATTAAAAAATCAATGTCTGAGTCAGTCCCTAGGTGGCAGTAATGCGCCTAAAAGCTGCCAGCAACCGCCATTACGGAAAAAGACGAAGAAGAAGAAGATGCAACAAACGAGGGGACCTATTATGAAAAAGAAGAAGAAGAAGAAGAAGTTGACGCATTAAACGTAGTCCGGGAGAAATACGATGCTTTGAGCTGCAAAATTAAATGAGTGTCGGAGTGGGTTAAGAGTGGGTTCACCTAATTAAAGTTACACCAATATAAACTCAACACGCGAGAGAAATAAAACATTTTTTTGTCTGTTTTGTTTGTTTTAGCTGTTTTCTTCATCCACGTGCTGCAACACAGACCTGCAGGATAAAGGCAGAAGATTTTAGGAATCTCCAGTTGATCTCCAGTTGATCTCCAGTTAATCTCCAGTTAATCTCCAGTTGAATTTCTCCTGCTGCTTCAGCATCAGTGTCAGGATGGCAGACAAGTTGCAACCTGAACCAGGTGAGAACATGAACAGCAGTTGTTGGAACTCCATTACCTCGTTAGCTCTGACTCGCCGTTACTTCTGACTCGTCGTTACTTCTGACTCGTCGTTACTTCTGATTCGTCGTTACCTCTGACTCGTCGTTACTTCTGACTCGTCGTTACCTTTGACTTTTCATTTCCTCTGACCCGTCGTTACCTCTGACTCGTCGTTACCTCTGACTCGCCGTTACCTCTGACTCGTCGTTACTTCTGACTCGTCGTTACCTCTGACTCGTCGTTACTTCTGACCCGTCGTTACCTCTGACTCGTCGTTACCTCTGATTCGCCGTTACTTTCGGACTCGTCGTTACCTCTGACTCGTCGTTACTTCTGACCCGTCGTTACTTCTGACTCGTCGTTACCTCTGACTCGTCGTTACCTCTGACTCGTCGTTACCTCTGACTCGTCGTTACCTCTGACTCGCCGTTACTTCTGACTCGTCGTTACCTCTGACTCGTCGTTACTTCTGACCCGTCGTTACTTCTGACTCGTCGTTACCTCTGACTCGTCGTTACTTCTGACTCACGTTACCTCTGACTAGTCGTTACCTCTGACTCGTCGTTACCTCTGATTCGTCGTTACTTCTGACTCGTCGTTACCTCTGACTCGCCGTTACTTCTGACTCTTCGTTACCTCTGACTCGTCGTTACCTCTGACTCGTTGTTACCTCTGACTCGTCGTTACCTCTGACTCGTCGTTACGTCTGACTCGTCGTTACCTCTGACTCGCCGTTACTTCTGACTCTTCGTTACCTCTGACTCGTCGTTACCTCTGATTCGTCGTTACTTCTGACTCGTCGTTACCTCTGACTCGCCGTTACTTCTGACTCTTCGTTACCTCTGACCCGTCGTTACCTCTGACTCGTCGTTACCTCTGACTCGTCGTTACCTCTGATTCGTCGTTACCTCTGACTCGTCGTTACCTCTGACTCGTCGTTACTTCTGACTCGCCGTTACTTCTGACTCGTCGTTACCTCTGATTCGTCGTTACCTCTGACTCGTCGTTACTTCTGACTCGTCGTTACTTCTGACTCGTCGTTACCTCTGATTCGTCGTTACTTCTGACTCGTCGTTACCTCTGACTCGCCGTTACTTCTGACTCTTCGTTACCTCTGACTCGTCGTTACCTCTGACTCGTCGTTACCTCTGACTCGTCGTTACGTCTGACTCGTCGTTACCTCTGACTCGCCGTTACTTCTGACTCTTCGTTACCTCTGACTCGTCGTTACCTCTGATTCGTCGTTACTTCTGACTCGTCGTTACCTCTGACTCGCCGTTACTTCTGACTCTTCGTTACCTCTGACCCGTCGTTACCTCTGACTCGTCGTTACCTCTGACTCGTCGTTACCTCTGATTCGTCGTTACCTCTGACTCGTCGTTACCTCTGACTCGTCGTTACTTCTGACTCGCCGTTACTTCTGACTCGTCGTTACCTCTGATTCGTCGTTACCTCTGACTCGTCGTTACTTCTGACTCGTCGTTACTTCTGACTCGTCGTTACCTCTGACTCGTCGTTACTTCTGACTCGTCGTTACCTCTGATTCGTCGTTACCTCTGACTCGTCGTTACCTCTGATTCGTCGTTACCTCTGACTCGTCGTTACCTCTGATTCGTCGTTACCTCTGACTCGTCGTTACCTCTGATTCGTCGTTACCTCTGACTCGTCGTTACCTCTGACCCGTCGTTACCTCTGATTCGTCGTTACCTCTGACTCGTCGTTACTTCTGACTCGTCGTTACCTCTGACTCATCGTTACCTCAGACTCATGTTTAGAACGGCTTACTCTTCCACCTCCAGTTTCAGACCAAAGCAGTGGATTCCACTGGATTCGCGTTAGCTCCGCCCACTGAGTTTGACGAGTGAAACTGACAGTTTTACATTTACATTTCATGATTCAGCAACACAAAATCATTAATTAAATGTGTCATTAATTAATTAAATGCAGTTTTACATTTCATGATTCACACGCAACACGAAATCATTAATTAAATGTGTCTTTAATTAATTAAATGCTGAGATAATAAATATATATTTTTACTTAAAATGAATTGTATTTTAATTAATTAATGACATATTTAATTCTCATTTTAATTAATTAATGACACATTTAATTAATTAATGATATATTTCATTCCCATTTTGATTAATTAATGATGTATTTATTTATTTAATTTTGGCACAAAAAATCCTCCATACATATTTTCCTCAATTATTTATTTTTAAAGGATTTTTGCATTGATGCTACTTTTTAAATATATGTATATTTTAAAATCTCACGTACCCCCTGGAGTGTCTTCACGTACCCCCAGGGATAGGCGTACCCCCATTTGAGAACCACTGCTCTACATAACTAGAATCACTACAAGCACAGTGAATTTTATATACATATAGAGCAATGGATGTGTGTATGTGTGTGTGTGTGTGTGTGTGTGTGTGTATATATATATGTATGTATGTATGTATGTATGTATGTATGTATGTATGTATGTATGTATGTATGTATGTATGTATGTATGTATGTATGTATGTATGTATGTATGTATGTATATTAGGGGTGTAACGGTATTTGTATTCGTCCTGTCCCGTCACGGTACGGGCGTCACGGTTCGGTGCATGCAGTCATACGGCGAATACGTCTGACTGAGTTCAAAAAAAATTTAAAAATCAATGTCTGAGTCAGTCCCTAGGTGGCGGTAATGCGCCTAAAAGCTGCCAGCAACCGCCATTACGGAAAAAGACGAAGAAGAAGAAGATGCAACAAACGAGGGGACCTATTATGAAAAAGAAGAAGAAGAAGAAGAAGTTGACGCATTAAACGTAGTCCGGGAGAAATACGATGCTTTGAGCTGCAAAATTAAATGAGTGTCGGAGTGGGTTAAGAGTGGGTTCACCTAATTAAAGTTACACCAATATAAACTCAACACGCGAGAGAAATAAAACATTTTTTTGTCTGTTTTGTTTGTTTTAGCTGTTTTCTTCATCCACGTGCTGCAACACAGACCTGCAGGATAAAGGCAGAAGATTTTAGGAATCTCCAGTTGATCTCCAGTTGATCTCCAGTTAATCTCCAGTTAATCTCCAGTTGAATTTCTCCTGCTGCTTCAGCATCAGTGTCAGGATGGCAGACAAGTTGCAACCTGAACCAGGTGAGAACATGAACAGCAGTTGTTGGAACTCCATTACCTCGTTAGCTCTGACTCGCCGTTACTTCTGACTCGTCGTTACTTCTGACTCGTCGTTACTTCTGATTCGTCGTTACCTCTGACTCGTCGTTACTTCTGACTCGTCGTTACCTTTGACTTTTCATTTCCTCTGACCCGTCGTTACCTCTGACTCGTCGTTACCTCTGACTCGCCGTTACCTCTGACTCGTCGTTACTTCTGACTCGTCGTTACCTCTGACTCGTCGTTACTTCTGACCCGTCGTTACCTCTGACTCGTCGTTACCTCTGATTCGCCGTTACTTTCGGACTCGTCGTTACCTCTGACTCGTCGTTACTTCTGACCCGTCGTTACTTCTGACTCGTCGTTACCTCTGACTCGTCGTTACCTCTGACTCGTCGTTACCTCTGACTCGTCGTTACCTCTGACTCGCCGTTACTTCTGACTCGTCGTTACCTCTGACTCGTCGTTACTTCTGACCCGTCGTTACTTCTGACTCGTCGTTACCTCTGACTCGTCGTTACTTCTGACTCACGTTACCTCTGACTAGTCGTTACCTCTGACTCGTCGTTACCTCTGATTCGTCGTTACTTCTGACTCGTCGTTACCTCTGACTCGCCGTTACTTCTGACTCTTCGTTACCTCTGACTCGTCGTTACCTCTGACTCGTTGTTACCTCTGACTCGTCGTTACCTCTGACTCGTCGTTACGTCTGACTCGTCGTTACCTCTGACTCGCCGTTACTTCTGACTCTTCGTTACCTCTGACTCGTCGTTACCTCTGATTCGTCGTTACTTCTGACTCGTCGTTACCTCTGACTCGCCGTTACTTCTGACTCTTCGTTACCTCTGACCCGTCGTTACCTCTGACTCGTCGTTACCTCTGACTCGTCGTTACCTCTGATTCGTCGTTACCTCTGACTCGTCGTTACCTCTGACTCGTCGTTACTTCTGACTCGCCGTTACTTCTGACTCGTCGTTACCTCTGATTCGTCGTTACCTCTGACTCGTCGTTACTTCTGACTCGTCGTTACTTCTGACTCGTCGTTACCTCTGATTCGTCGTTACTTCTGACTCGTCGTTACCTCTGACTCGCCGTTACTTCTGACTCTTCGTTACCTCTGACTCGTCGTTACCTCTGACTCGTCGTTACCTCTGACTCGTCGTTACGTCTGACTCGTCGTTACCTCTGACTCGCCGTTACTTCTGACTCTTCGTTACCTCTGACTCGTCGTTACCTCTGATTCGTCGTTACTTCTGACTCGTCGTTACCTCTGACTCGCCGTTACTTCTGACTCTTCGTTACCTCTGACCCGTCGTTACCTCTGACTCGTCGTTACCTCTGACTCGTCGTTACCTCTGATTCGTCGTTACCTCTGACTCGTCGTTACCTCTGACTCGTCGTTACTTCTGACTCGCCGTTACTTCTGACTCGTCGTTACCTCTGATTCGTCGTTACCTCTGACTCGTCGTTACTTCTGACTCGTCGTTACTTCTGACTCGTCGTTACCTCTGACTCGTCGTTACTTCTGACTCGTCGTTACCTCTGATTCGTCGTTACCTCTGACTCGTCGTTACCTCTGATTCGTCGTTACCTCTGACTCGTCGTTACCTCTGATTCGTCGTTACCTCTGACTCGTCGTTACCTCTGATTCGTCGTTACCTCTGACTCGTCGTTACCTCTGACCCGTCGTTACCTCTGATTCGTCGTTACCTCTGACTCGTCGTTACTTCTGACTCGTCGTTACCTCTGACTCATCGTTACCTCAGACTCATGTTTAGAACGGCTTACTCTTCCACCTCCAGTTTCAGACCAAAGCAGTGGATTCCACTGGATTCGCGTTAGCTCCGCCCACTGAGTTTGACGAGTGAAACTGACAGTTTTACATTTACATTTCATGATTCAGCAACACAAAATCATTAATTAAATGTGTCATTAATTAATTAAATGCAGTTTTACATTTCATGATTCACACGCAACACGAAATCATTAATTAAATGTGTCTTTAATTAATTAAATGCTGAGATAATAAATATATATTTTTACTTAAAATGAATTGTATTTTAATTAATTAATGACATATTTAATTCTCATTTTAATTAATTAATGACACATTTAATTAATTAATGATATATTTCATTCCCATTTTGATTAATTAATGATGTATTTATTTATTTAATTTTGGCACAAAAAATCCTCCATACATATTTTCCTCAATTATTTATTTTTAAAGGATTTTTGCATTGATGCTACTTTTTAAATATATGTATATTTTAAAATCTCACGTACCCCCTGGAGTGTCTTCACGTACCCCCAGGGATAGGCGTACCCCCATTTGAGAACCACTGCTCTACATAACTAGAATCACTACAAGCACAGTGAATTTTATATACATATAGAGCAATGGATGTGTGTATGTGTGTGTGTGTGTGTGTGTGTGTGTGTATATATATATGTATGTATGTATGTATGTATGTATGTATGTATGTATGTATGTATGTATGTATGTATGTATGTATGTATGTATGTATGTATGTATGTATGTATGTATGTATGTATGTATGTATGTATATTAGGGGTGTAACGGTATTTGTATTCGTCCTGTCCCGTCACGGTACGGGCGTCACGGTTCGGTGCATGCAGTCATACGGCGAATACGTCTGACTGAGTTAAAAAAAAAATTAAAAAATCAATGTCTGAGTCAGTCCCTAGGTGGCAGTAATGCGCCTAAAAGCTGCCAGCAACCGCCATTACGGAAAAAGACGAAGAAGAAGAAGATGCAACAAACGAGGGGACCTATTATGAAAAAGAAGAAGAAGAAGAAGAAGTTGACGCATTAAACGTAGTCCGGGAGAAATACGATGCTTTGAGCTGCAAAATTAAATGAGTGTCGGAGTGGGTTAAGAGTGGGTTCACCTAATTAAAGTTACACCAATATAAACTCAACACGCGAGAGAAATAAAACATTTTTTTGTCTGTTTTGTTTGTTTTAGCTGTTTTCTTCATCCACGTGCTGCAACACAGACCTGCAGGATAAAGGCAGAAGATTTTAGGAATCTCCAGTTGATCTCCAGTTGATCTCCAGTTAATCTCCAGTTAATCTCCAGTTGAATTTCTCCTGCTGCTTCAGCATCAGTGTCAGGATGGCAGACAAGTTGCAACCTGAACCAGGTGAGAACATGAACTGCAGTTGTTGGAACTCCATTACCTCGTTAGCTCTGACTCGCCGTTACTTCTGACTCGTCGTTACTTCTGACTCGTCGTTACTTCTGACTCGTCGTTACTTCTGATTCGTCGTTACCTCTGACTCGTCGTTACTTCTGACTCGTCGTTACCTTTGACTTTTCATTTCCTCTGACCCGTCGTTACCTCTGACTCGTCGTTACCTCTGACTCGCCGTTACCTCTGACTCGTCGTTACTTCTGACTCGTCGTTACTTCTGATTCGTCATTACCTCTGACTCGTCGTTACTTCTGACTCGTCGTTACTTCTGATTCGTCGTTTCCTCTGACTCGTCGTTACTTCTGACTCGTCGTTACTTCTGACTCGTCGTTACCTTTGACTTTTCATTTCCTCTGACTCGTCGTTACCTCTGACTCGCCGTTACCTCTGACTCGTCGTTACTTCTGACCCGTCGTTACCTCTGACTCGTCGTTACTTCTGATTCGTCATTACCTCTGACTCGTCGTTACTTCTGACTCGTCGTTACTTCTGATTCGTCATTACCTCTGACTCGTCGTTACTTCTGACTCGTCGTTACTTCTGATTCGTCATTACCTCTAGATTCGCCGTTACTTCTGACTCGCCGTTACCTTTGACTTTTCATTTCCTCTGACTCGTCGTTACCTCTGACTCGTCGTTACTTCTGACTCGTCGTTACCTCTGACTCGTCGTTACCTCTGACTCGCCGTTACTTCTGACTCGCCGTTACTTCTGACTCGTCGTTACCTCTGACTCGTCGTTACCTCTGACTCGTCGTTACCTCTGACTCGCCGTTACTTCTGACTCGCCGTTACTTCTGACTCGCCGTTACTTCTGACTCGTCGTTACCTCTGACTCGTCGTTACTTCTGACTCACGTTACCTCTGACTAGTCGTTACCTCTGACTCGTCGTTACCTCTGACTCGTCGTTACTTCTGACTCGTCGTTACTTCTGACTCACGTTACCTCTGACTAGTCGTTACCTCTGACTCGTCGTTACTTCTGACTAGTCGTTACCTCTGACTCGTCGTTACCTCTGAATCATCGTTACTTCTGACTCGCCGTTACTTCTGACTCACGTTACCTCTGACTAGTCGTTACCTCTGACTCGTCGTTACTTCTGACTAGTCGTTACCTCTGACTCGTCGTTACCTCTGACTCGTCGTTACTTCTGACTAGTCGTTACCTCTGACTCGTCGTTACCTCTGACTCGCCGTTACTTCTGACTCGCCGTTACTTCTGACTCGTCGTTACCTCTGACTCGTCGTTACCTCTGACTCGTCGTTACTTCTGACTCACGTTACTTCTGACTAGTCGTTACCTCTGACTCGTCGTTACTTCTGACTCGTCGTTACTTCTGACTCGTCGTTACCTCTGACTCGCCGTTACTTCTGACTCGTCGTTACTCCTCACTCGTCGTTACCTCTGACTCTTCGTTACCTCTGACTCTTCGTTACCTCTGACTCGTCGTTACGTCTGACTCGTCGTTACCTCTGACTCTTCGTTACCTCTGACTCGTCGTTACCTCTGACTCGTCGTTACTTCTGACTCGTCGTTACTTCTGACTCGTCGTTACTTCTGACTCGCCGTTTCCTCTGACTCGTCGTTACTTCTGACTCGTCGTTACTTCTGATTCGTCGTTACTTCTGACTCGTCGTTACTTCTGACTCGTCGTTACGTCTGACTCGTCGTTACCTCTGACTCTTCGTTACCTCTGACTCGTCGTTACCTCTGACTCGTCGTTACTTCTGACTCGTCGTTACTTCTGACTCGTCGTTACTTCTGACTCGTCGTTACTTCTGACTCGCCGTTTCCTCTGACTCGTCGTTACTTCTGACTCGTCGTTACTTCTGACTCGTCGTTACTTCTGACTCGCCGTTTCCTCTGACTCGTCGTTACTTCTGACTCGTCGTTACTTCTGACTCGTCGTTACCTCTGACTCGTCGTTACTTCTGACTCGTCGTTACCTCTGATTCGTCGTTACCTCTGACTCGTCGTTACCTCTGATTCGTCGTTACCTCTGACTCGTCGTTACCTCTGATTCGTCGTTACCTCTGACTCGTCGTTACCTCTGATTCGTCGTTACCTCTGACTCGTCGTTACCTCTGACCCGTCGTTACCTCTGATTCGTCGTTACCTCTGACTCGTCGTTACTTCTGACTCGTCGTTACCTCTGACTCGTCGTTACCTCTGACTCGTCGTTACCTCTGATTCGTCGTTACCTCTGACTCGTCGTTACTTCTGACTCGTCGTTACCTCTGACTCATCGTTACCTCAGACTCATGTTTAGAACGGCTTACTCTTCCACCTCCAGTTTCAGACCAAAGCAGTGGATTCCACTGGATTCGCGTTAGCTCCGCCCACTGAGTTTGACGAGTGAAACTGACAGTTTTACGTTTACATTTCATGATTCAGCAACACAAAATCATTAATTAAATGTGTCATTAATTAATTAAATGCAGTTTTACATTTCATGATTCACACGCAACACGAAATCATTAATTAAATGTGTCTTTAATTAATTAAATGCTGAGATAATAAATATATATTTTTACTTAAAATGAATTGTATTTTAATTAATTAATGACATATTTAATTCTCATTTTAATTAATTAATGACACATTTAATTAATTAATGATATATTTCATTCCCATTTTGATTAATTAATGATGTATTTATTTATTTAATTTTGGCACAAAAAATCCTCCATACATATTTTCCTCAATTATTTATTTTTAAAGGATTTTTGCATTGATGCTACTTTTTAAATATATGTATATTTTAAAATCTCACGTACCCCCTGGAGTGTCTTCACGTACCCCCAGGGATAGGCGTACCCCCATTTGAGAACCACTGCTCTACATAACTAGAATCACTACAAGCACAGTGAATTTTATATACATATAGAGCAATGGATGTGTGTATGTGTGTGTGTGTGTGTGTGTGTGTGTGTGTGTGTATATATATATGTATGTATGTATGTATGTATGTATGTATGTATGTATGTATGTATGTATGTATGTATGTATGTATGTATGTATGTATGTATGTATGTATGTATGTATGTATGTATGTATGTATGTATGTATGTATGTATGTATATTAGGGGTGTAACGGTATTTGTATTCGTCCTGTCCCGTCACGGTACGGGCATCACGGTTCGGTGCATGCAGTCATACGGCGAATACGTCTGACTGAGTTAAAAAAAAATTTAAAAAATCAATGTCTGAGTCAGTCCCTAGGTGGCAGTAATGCGCCTAAAAGCTGCCAGCAACCGCCATTACGGAAAAAGACGAAGAAGAAGAAGATGCAACAAACGAGGGGACCTATTATGAAAAAGAAGAAGAAGAAGAAGAAGTTGACGCATTAAACGTAGTCCGGGAGAAATACGATGCTTTGAGCTGCAAAATTAAATGAGTGTCGGAGTGGGTTAAGAGTGGGTTCACCTAATTAAAGTTACACCAATATAAACTCAACACGCGAGAGAAATAAAACATTTTTTTGTCTGTTTTGTTTGTTTTAGCTGTTTTCTTCATCCACGTGCTGCAACACAGACCTGCAGGATAAAGGCAGAAGATTTTAGGAATCTCCAGTTGATCTCCAGTTGATCTCCAGTTAATCTCCAGTTAATCTCCAGTTGAATTTCTCCTGCTGCTTCAGCATCAGTGTCAGGATGGCAGACAAGTTGCAACCTGAACCAGGTGAGAACATAAACAGCAGTTGTTGGAACTCCATTACCTCGTTAGCTCTGACTCGCCGTTACTTCTGACTCGTCGTTACTTCTGACTCGTCGTTACTTCTGATTCGTCGTTACCTCTGACTCGTCGTTACTTCTGACTCGTCGTTACCTCAGAGTCGTCGTTACCTCTGATTCGTCGTTACCTCTGACTCGCCGTTACCTCTGACTCGTCGTTACCTCTGACTCGCCGTTACCTCTGACTCGCCGTTACTTCTGACTCGTCGTTACCTCTGACTCGCCGTTACTTCTGACTCGCCGTTACTTCTGACTCGTCGTTACTTCTGACTCGTCTTTACTTCTGACTCGTCGTTACCTCTGACTCGCCGTTACTTCTGACTCGTCGTTACCTCTGACTCGTCGTTACCTCTGACTCATCGTTACTTCTGACTCGTCGTTACCTCTGATTCGCCGTTACTTCTGACTCGTCGTTACCTCTGACTCGCCGTTACCTCTGACTCATCGTTACCTCTGACTCGTCGTTACCTCTGACTCATCGTTACCTCTGACTCGTCGTTACTTCTGACTCGTCGTTACCTCTGATTCGCCGTTACTTCTGACTCGTCGTTACCTCTGACTCGCCGTTACCTCTGACTCATCGTTACCTCTGACTCGTCGTTACCTCTGACTCATCGTTACCTCTGACTCGTCGTTACTTCTGACTCGTCGTTACCTCTGATTCGCCGTTACTTCTGACTCGTCGTTACCTCTGACTCATCGTTACCTCTGATTCGCCGTTACTTCTGACTCGTCGTTACCTCTGACTCGCCGTTACTTCTGACTCATCGTTACCTCTGACTAGTCGTTACTTCTGACTCGTCGTTACCTCTGACTCGCCGTTACCTCTGATTCGCCGTTACTTCTGACTCGTCGTTACCTCTGATTCGTCGTTACCTCTGATTCGCCGTTACTTCTGACTCGTCGTTACTTCTGACTCGTCGTTACCTCTGATTCGTCGTTACCTCTGATTCGCCGTTACTTCTGACTCGTCGTTACCTCTGATTCGCCGTTACTTCTGACTCGTCGTTACCTCTGATTCGCCGTTACTTCTGACTCATCGTTACCTCTGACTCGCCGTTACCTCTGACTCGTCGTTACCTCTGACTCGCCGTTACCTCTGACTCGCCGTTACCTCTGACTCGTCGTTACCTCTGACTCGCCGTTACCTCTGACTCGTCGTTACTTCTGACTCGCCGTTACCTCTAGATTCGCCGTTACTTCTGACTCGTCGTTACCTCTGACTCGCCGTTACTTCTGACTCGCCGTTACCTTTGACTTTTCATTTCCTCTGACCCGTCGTTACCTCTGACTCGTCGTTACTTCTGACTCGTCGTTACCTCAGAGTCGTCGTTACCTCTGACTCGTCGTTACTTCTGACTCGTCGTTACCTGTGATTCGCCGTTACCTCTGACTCGCCGTTACTTCTGACTCGTCGTTACCTCTGACTCGCCGTTACCTCTGACTCGTCGTTACCTCAGAGTCGTCGTTATCTCTGACTCGCCGTTACCTCTGACTCGCCGTTACCTCTGACTCGTCGTTACCTCTGATTCGTCGTTACCTCTGATTCGCCGTTACTTCTGACTCGTCGTTACTTCTGACTCGTCGTTACCTCTGATTCGTCGTTACTTCTGACTCGTCGTTACTTCTGACTCGTCGTTACTTCTGACTCGTCGTTACTTCTGACTCGTCGTTACCTCTGATTCGCCGTTACTTCTGACTCGTCGTTACTTCTGACTCGTCGTTACCTCTGATTCGTCGTTACCTCTGATTCGCCGTTACTTCTGACTCGTCGTTACCTCTGACTCGTCGTTACCTCTGACTCGCCGTTACCTCTGACTCGCCGTTACCTCTGACTCGTCGTTACCTCTGACTCGCCGTTACCTCTGACTCGTCGTTACTTCTGACTCGCCGTTACCTCTAGATTCGCCGTTACTTCTGACTCGTCGTTACCTCTGACTCGCCGTTACTTCTGACTCGCCGTTACCTTTGACTTTTCATTTCCTCTGACCCGTCGTTACCTCTGACTCGTCGTTACTTCTGACTCGTCGTTACCTCAGAGTCGTCGTTACCTGTGATTCGCCGTTACCTCTGACTCGCCGTTACTTCTGACTCGTCGTTACCTCTGACTCGCCGTTACCTCTGACTCGTCGTTACCTCAGAGTCGTCGTTATCTCTGACTCGCCGTTACCTCTGATTCGCCGTTACTTCTGACTCGTCGTTACCTCTGATTCGTCGTTACCTCTGATTCGCCGTTACTTCTGACTCGTCGTTACTTCTGACTCGTCGTTACCTCTGATTCGTCGTTACCTCTGATTCGCCGTTACTTCTGACTCGTCGTTACCTCTGACTCGTCGTTACCTCTGACTCGTCGTTACTTCTGACTCGTCGTTACCTCTGATTCGCCGTTACTTCTGACTCGTCGTTACCTCTGACTCGCCGTTACTTCTGACTCATCGTTACCTCTGACTCGTCGTTAGCTCTGACTCATCGTTACCTCTGACTCGTCGTTACTTCTGACTCGTCGTTACCTCTGATTCGCCGTTACTTCTGACTCGTCGTTACCTCTGACTCATCGTTACCTCTGACTCATCGTTACCTCTGACTCGTCGTTACTTCTGACTCGTCGTTACCTCTGATTCGCCGTTACTTCTGACTCGTCGTTACCTCTGACTCGCCGTTACTTCTGACTCGTCGTTACCTCTGACTCGTCGTTACCTCTGACTAGTCGTTACTTCTGACTCGTCGTTACCTCTGACTCGCCGTTACCTCTGATTCGCCGTTACTTCTGACTCGTCGTTACCTCTGATTCGTCGTTACCTCTGATTCGCCGTTACTTCTGACTCGTCGTTACCTCTGATTCGCCGTTACTTCTGACTCGTCGTTACCTCTGATTCGCCGTTACTTCTGACTCATCGTTACCTCTGACTCGCCGTTACCTCTGACTCGTCGTTACCTCTGACTCGCCGTTACCTCTGACTCGCCGTTACTTCTGACTCGTCGTTACCTCTGACTCGCCGTTACTTCTGACTCGCCGTTACCTTTGACTTTTCATTTCCTCTGACCCGTCGTTACCTCTGACTCGTCGTTACTTCTGACTCGTCGTTACCTGTGATTCGCCGTTACCTCTGACTCGCCGTTACTTCTGACTCGTCGTTACCTCTGACTCGCCGTTACTTCTGACTCGTCGTTACCTCTGACTCGTCGTTACCTCAGAGTCGTCGTTATCTCTGACTCGTCGTTACCTCTGACTCGTCGTTACCTCTGACTCGCCGTTTCTTCTGACTCGTCGTTACCTCTGACTCGTCGTTACCTCTGACTCGCCGTTACTTCTGACTCGTCGTTACCTCTGACTCGCCGTTACTTCTGACTCGTCGTTACCTCTGACTCGTCGTTACCTCAGAGTCGTCGTTATCTCTGACTCGCCGTTTCTTCTGACTAGTCGTTACTTCTGACTCGTCGTTACCTCTGACTCGTCGTTACCTCTGACTCGTCGTTACCTCTGACTCGTCGTTACCTCTGACTCGTCGTTACCTCTGATTCGCCGTTACTTTTGACTCGTCGTTACTTCTGACTCGTCGTTACCTCTGACTCGCCGTTACCTCTGACTCGTCGTTACCTCTGACTCGTCGTTACCTCTGACTCGTCGTTACCTCTGACTCGTCGTTACTTCTGACTCGTCTCCACTTCTGACTCGTTGTTACCTCTGACTCGTCGTTACTTCTGACTCGTCTCCACTTCTGACTCGTCGTTACCTCTGACTCATCGTTACCTCTAACTCGTCGTTACCTCTGACTCGTCGTTACCTCTGACTCGTCGTTACCTCTGACTCGTCGTTACCTCTGACTCGTCGTTACTTCTGACTCGTCGTTACCTCTGACTCGTCGTTACCTCTGACTCGTCGTTACCTCTGACTCATCGTTACCTCTAACTCGTCGTTACCTCTGACTCATCGTTACCTCTAACTCGTCGTTACCTCTGACTCGTCGTTACCTCTGACTCGTCGTTACCTCTGACTCGTCGTTACCTCTGACTTGTCGTTTCTTCTTACTCGTCGTTACTTCTGACTCGTCGTTACCTCTGACTCGTCGTTACTTCTGACTCGTCGTTACTTCTGACTCGTCGTTACATCTGACTCGTCGTTACCTCTGACTCGTCGTTACCTCTGACTCGTCGTTACTTCTGACTCGTCGTTACCTCAGACTTGTTGTTACCTCTGATTCATCGTTACCTCTGACTCGTCGTTACCTCTGACTCGTCGTTACTTCTGACTCGTCGTTACCTCAGACTTGTTGTTACCTCTGATTCATCGTTACCTCTGACTCGTCGTTACTTCTGACTCGTCGTTACCTCAGACTTGTTGTTACCTCTGATTCATCGTTACCTCTGACTCGTCGTTACCTCTGACTCGTCGTTACCTCTGACTCGTCGTTACTTCTGACTCGTCGTTACTTCTGACTCGTCGTTACTTCTGACTCGTCGTTACTTCTGACTTGTCGTTTCTTCTTACTCGTCGTTACTTCTGACTCGTCGTTACCTCTGACTCGTCGTTACTTCTGACTCGTCGTTACATCTGACTCGTCGTTACCTCTGACTCGTCGTTACTTCTGACTCGTCGTTACCTCTGACTCGTCGTTACTTCTGACTCGTCGTTACCTCTGATTCGTCGTTACCTCTGACTCGTCGTTACCTCTGACTCGTCGTTACCTCTGACTCGTCGTTACATCTGACTCGTCGTTACATCTGACTCGTCGTTACTTCTCACTGGCTGTTACCTCTGGAAACTGATCTCGTGAATGAAATGTTTTGTCTTTGTGTCTCTTCAGGAGGACATCCTCGGAAACGTAGCAGCAGCCTCGAGATCTTGCCTCCTTTCAGTAAGTTTCTCTGAACTGAGTCTGAACAGTTCTGATGTTGAAACTAAATCTCGTTGAAATTATAATTTGTCATAAAAAAACTAGTCTCTAGTTAGATGTTTTTTAACATAAAAAAAAGATCACTGATTATTATATTCAGTGATTGGGTTTGATGTTTGGATGTAAAAAGTGACCACACCTATTAAGCAGGGCCTCGCGTGGAAAACCTTTGGGCAAAAACAAAACGGCCCAGCCAAGACTGTTCTTGCTGAGGTTCCTCAGGGAGAACAATATCAAGGAAAAACTGCTGGTATCTTCCCCCAATTGCTCCACAGAGACATATTACTGTCCTGCATTAGTGTTTTGTACCAGCAGCGGCGGCTCAAAGGACGGCTCGTTTTTTGTTCAGTGTCAAGCCTAGCTTAGATAAGTGGTTTAAAATTAGAGCATCTGGTGAACAAGGTAACTCAACTTCAAACATCTTAGACAGATTGAATGCTACTATTTTCCAGAAACTGGTGTGGTGGCAAAAATTGTTGTTCAAAAAGAATGTCAGGACACCTCAGCTGTCTTTCTGATGATTTAATGAAAAGAGGAATAAAATTCAATTGAATGGAGCCACACAGTCCAAGCGGTCACATGAACCGTCAGTCCTGAGTGAGCTGAACGTGCTTAAAGAAAAGTTATCTTATAGTTGGGAAGCTGGAAAACTAGACAAAACATCACCCATCACCCTGACAACCGTACTGTGTCAAAGCGCGTGACCTTGGCAAGGAATGTTCACTTGAAAACAGGCAACAGACAGTGTTATACCAACATTTTCCATTACACTGGGGCGAACACTCCCAAAACATATGAAAAAAACTGCTTATCGTTTTTAAAGAAACGAAAGTACATGATGGATCGTCAATTGCTTTCATTAGATAGAGCTTCCTAGGTGTTAAATAAACCCTATGTATGAAATTGTGATGAATTTGGTGATGATCAGAGTTTCTGGATGCTAAGCCTACATTAATCCATACCTTATCCCAATCAAACATAAGGTCCAAATCTGGAACATCTGCACTCCATATCATGTCTAACGCCAAGGGTCTGTAAGAATGTTGCAAAATAAACCAATAGAGTCTGGAAACAAAGCCGCTTGTACCTCTAACAGGAGAAAGGACTTAACTAATCTTTTTTTAATACTTCTTTTAAATTGCAGTTTGTAAATGATTTCTATTTCATTCTATAATTTCAGTGTCTGAGCTGAGGATTGTTCTGCTGGGGAGCAGCTGGAGTCAGAGGAACTCAGTGGAGAACTTCATACTGGAACACAGCGTCTTCAACACAGAACCTCTCAGCTGCACCAGAAACACCAGCTGGTTTAGAAACAAACATGTAACAGTCATCAACACTCCAGACCTGCTGAGTCCTACAGAGTACAAACTGAACGAGTTCCTGAGAGACTGTGCGACAGTCTCTGATCCTGGACCTCATGTGTTCCTGTTGGTCCTAAAACCTGAAGACTTCAATGAGGAACACAAAGAGAAGTTCTGCAGAATCCTTGAAACTTACAACCATCAGTCGTTTGATCGATGCCTGATACTGGTTACACCCAGAGAGAAGAGCTCGGGCTTGAGGGAAACCCACATGGAGAATAAAACACTGAAAGAGATGATCAGAAAATGCAGATACCGACACCTGAAGATGAGTGACATCGACCGTTCAGAGCTGCTAACACGTTTGGGTCAAGTTGCAAAAGAAAACAATGGAGAACATCTGACCTATGGAGTATTTGAAGAAACAACTTCATCAGGTGAGGACTTCATTCTGTTTCATTTCATTTCTCATTTATTTGTTATAGAGGGATAATGTACATTAATTGATCAGGGACTACATGCACTACAGGTAAATCAGGGACTACATGCACTACAGGTAAATCAGGGACCACATGCACTACAGGTAGATCAGGGACTAGTGCACTACAGGTAGATCAGGGACTACATGCACTACAGGAAAATCAGGGACTACATGCACTACAGGTAGATCAGGGACTACATGCACTACAGGTTGGCTGATTGGGTAACGTATTGCGTCACGCATCGCGTCACTTCCTGGTGTTTGCGGTCTCTTGCTGCTGCACGGCGTGCAGGCTCAGATCTCTCCTGACTTTTTATCTAAAATTTAGATTGTTTTCTGGTAAAATAGCACTATATCTGGTACATTACTGTCTTTATTTCAACACTCGCTCATTTTCTCTTCCGTAACTTTCACTGTCACCAATCACCGATACATTTTCTGTCCGTTAGCCTCCGTTAGCATCTTAGCATGGGCTCTCCGTCTCCCACCGTTTCACCTCTTTCCTGCTCAGTGTGTGAAATGTTTAGCTATTCCTCTGCCTCCTTTAGTGAAGACGGTAAGTGCTTAAAGTGTAGCTTATTTGCAGGGCTGGAGGCGAGGCTCAGTCAGTTAGAGGTCCGGTTCGGCCAACTAAACCATAGTCCGAGAGCCCCCTCAGCTAACCAGGCTAAGCTAGCGGCGGACCGGCCTGTAGCAGCAGCTGGTAGCCGCTCCCCTGCAGCTCCCGAGCAGCCGGCCAGTCAGGACCGCTGGGTGACGGTTCGGAGGAAGACTAGTCTTAAAGGGCTCACGGAACACCACCACCCGCTTCATGTGTCTAACCGTTTTTCCCCACTCAGCGACACATCTGTTGAGAAACCGACCCTGGTGATTGGAGACTCTATAGTCAGACATGTGAGGCCGACTCCAGAGACCTTAGTTAGGTGTATCCCGGGGGCCAGAGCGGGCGACATAGAAGCAAATTTGAAGCTACTGGCAAAGGGTAATCGTAGATATGGTAAAGTTATCATCAATGTTGGAGCTAATGACTCCCGTCTTCGCCAGTCGGAAGTAACTAAAATGAATATTGTCTCGGTGTGTAACTACGCCAAAACCATGTCGGACTCCGTAGGTTTTTCTGGTCCCCTCCCCAATCTGACCAGCGATGACATGTTTAGTCGCATGCTCTCGCTCCGCCGCTGGTTGTCTCAGTGGTGTTCAGAAAACGACGTGGACTTTATTGACAACTGGGAGACATTCTGGGGAAAGCCCGGTCTGATTAGAAGGGACGGCATTCATCCCACCCCGGATGGTGCAGCTCTTATGTCTAGAAATCTGGCCAATGTTATTAGACCCTCCCCCTGACAATGCAGGGTCCAGGCCAGGATGCAGAGCTGTAGTTTAACACACTTCTCTGCTGCTTCTCAAGGACCAACGCCTGCCAACAAAACTGTAGGATTGCATTATGTAATTAGCGACTCTAAAACTGTAGGATTACATGATATTGGCGACTCTGGCCAGGTGCCTAGCAAAATAGAAGTGGTTGCAGTTCCCCGCCCTCCAAAAGTTCACCAGGTGCGGCGTTTTGGAGGCGTTAACCAAAATAACCTTGTAAAAATTAAAACCAATGTACATTTGGTACCAACTACAGACCGAAAAATTAGATGCGGATTACTAAATATACGATCATTAAGCTCTAAGTCTCTGTTAGTAAATGATATAATTACAGAGAGCAGGAGTGATATTTTCTGCTTAACAGAAACATGGTTACAGGAGGAAGAGTATGTTAGTTTGAATGAATCAACTCCGCCCGGCTACTTTAATCATCACATTCCTAGAAGCACGGGCCGAGGCGGAGGAGTCGCAGCAATTTATAACTCCAGTCTCCAAACAAAAATTGAACCTAAGTGCAATTATAATACATTTGAAAGCCTCATGTTTGGTCTGAAATTTCCGAGCTGGAAATCAGAGATGCCAGTTGTGTTAGTGGTAGTGTACCGGCCCCCTGCTGGTGCGTATCTAAAGTTTTTGTCTGAATTCTCAGATTTCCTTTCTGGATTATTAATCAGCACAGATAAATTCATCATAGTGGGTGATTTTAACATTCATATGGATGTTGAAAGCGATAATCTTAAATTAGCCTTCGATTCTCTTCTAGAATCAATGGGTATCTCACAAAAAGTGAATAAACCGACGCACTGTTTTAATCATACTCTCGATCTCGTTCTCACCTACGGTGTTGAAACTGATGGTCTGTTGGTGTCACCTGTAAACTCCCTTTTATCCGACCATTACTTAATAACGTTTGAATTTAATTTTGTTGATGTTGAAGTGCAAAATAGGAGGTATTATTTTAGCAGATGTTTGTCTGATGAAGTTATTGTTAAATTTAGGGAGGCCATTGCTTATCTTACGACAGTGCGAAATAGTGATGTAGTCGAGGCCAGTGACCATGGCATTTTACTGCACAGGTTAGAGCATGTTGTTGGGATTAAAGGGACAGCTCTATGTTGGTTTAAATCATATCTATCTGACAGGTTCCAGTTTGTTCATGTACATGAGGTTTCTTCAGAACAGTCAAGGGTCTGTTATGGTGTTCCGCAGGGTTCAGTGCTAGGGCCAATCTTGTTCAGTTTATACATGCAGCCATTGGGAAGTATAATCCAGAATCACGGCATACACTTTCATTGTTATGCTGATGATACGCAGCTCTACTTGTCTATGAAGCCGGATGAAACAGAACCGTTAGTTAAACTTAAGGCATGTCTTAGGGACATCAAGGACTGGATGTCCAGAAATTTCTTGCTTCTAAATTCAGATAAAACAGAGGTTATCATTCTTGGTCCAGAGCATATTAGGAAGGGATTAGATGGTGTTGCGATGGCTTCCAGTGCAACTGTGAGAAACCTTGGTGTTATTTTCGATCAGGATTTGTCGTTTAAACCATATGTCAATCAGGTTTGTAAAATAGCCTTTTTCCATCTCCGTAATATTGCAAAGATTAGGAAAATCCTCTCGCAGAGTGATGCAGAAAAACTAGTTCATGCGTTTGTATCTTCTAGACTAGATTACTGTAATGTGTTGTTAGCAGGATGTCCAAGTAATTTGCTGAATAGGCTCCAGCTGATCCAGAATGCAGCAGCACGAGTGCTGACAGGAATCAGCAGGAGAGACCACGTCTCTCCAGTGTTAGCGTCGCTCCATTGGTTACCCGTAAAATTCAGAATCCAATTTAAAATTTTATTACTTGCGTATAAAGCCCAAAACGGCTTAGCTCCGCATTATTTGCAAGACCTGATAGTGCCTTATGTTCCTGTCAGAGCTCTCCGTTCTCAGAGTGCAGGTTTACTCGTAGTTCCTAGAGTATCCAAATGTAGATTTGGAGGGCGGGCGTTCTGCTATCAGGCACCACTACTATGGAACCAACTTCCAATCTGGGTTAAGGAGGCTGACACCACCTCCACCTTTAAAACTAAACTTAAAACCTTTCTGTTTAGTAAAGCCTATAGTTAGTGTTTAGTAAACCTCTAGCTGGTGTTGGTAAATCTCTAGGTAGTGTAAACTTTAGTGTGTCAGAGTCGCTCCTGTAGTTTCTTGTGCTGGCCCCCCCTTCTCCTCCCTTTTCTCTCTTTTGTCCATGTTGCAGCATCCTTTGCCGGACACCGGAACCTGCAGTGTGGGAGTGAGGGGGGCAGGGTAACGGCCCCTTTTGGGCGGGGGGGAAGGTTCGTCCCTCAAGACTCCTCTCCCTGGCCCTGCCCCTTTTCAACCCTTCCCCGACCCTGCACCCCAACCTGGGACTTGATGATTGGGCCGGAGCTTCGGGAGCTGCGTGCTGGCCTGCGGTCTCCACCCCTGGTCATCCCGTTGCTGCTTCCACCTGCCTGCTGTGCTGTTGCCGTCCCTGACCCCCCAGTCTGGCCCTCGGCAGGAGGGTCCCCCCTTACGAGCCTGGTCCTGCTCAAGGTTTCTTCCCTCCTAAAGGGGAGTTTTTCCTTGCGACTGTTTGGCTTAAGGTTTTTCTCCCACTAGGGGAGTTTTTACCTGCCATTGTTTATGTAATAACTGCTCGGGGGTCATGTTCTGGGTATGGGTCTCTGGAAAGCGTCTAGAGACAACTCTGTTGTATTAGACGCTATATAAATAAAATTGAATTGAAATTGAACTACAGGTAAATCAGGGACTAGTGCACTACAGGTAGATCAGGGACTACATGTACTACAGGTAAATGAGGGACTACATGCACTACAGGTAAATGAGGGACTACATGTACTACAGGTAAATGAGGGACTACATGCACTACAGGTAAATCAGGGACTAGTGTACTACAGGTAAATCAGGGACTACATGCACTACAGGTAAATCAGGGACTACATGCACTACAGGTAAATCAGGGAGTACATGCACTACAGGTAAATCAGGGACTACATGCACTACAGGTAAATCAGGGGCTACATGCACTACAGGTAAATCAGGGACTACATGCACTACAGGTAGATCAGGGACTAGTGCACTACAGGTAAATGAGAGACTACATGCACTACAGGTAAATCAGGGACTACATGCACTACCGGTAAAACGGGGACTATATGCACTACAGGTAAATCAGGGACTAGTGCACTACAGGTAAATCAGGGGCTACATGCACTACAGGTAGATCAGGGACTACATGCACTACAGGTAAATCAGGGGCTACATGCACTACAGGTAAAACGGGGACTACATGCACTACAGGTAAAACGGGGACTATATGCACTACAGGTAAATCAGGGACTATATGCACTACAGGTAAATCAGGGACTACATGCACTACAGGTAAATCAGGGACTATATGCACTACAGGTAAATCAGGGACTACATGCACTACAGGTAAATCAGGGACCAGTGCACTACAGGTAGATCAGGGACTACATGCACTACAGGTAAATCAGGGGCTACATGCACTACAGGTAAAACGGGGACTACATGCACTACAGGTAAAACGGGGACTATATGCACTACAGGTAAATCAGGGACTATATGCACTACAGGTAAATCAGGGACTACATGCACTACAGGTAAATCAGGGACTATATGCACTACAGGTAAATCAGGGACTACATGCACTACAGGTAAATCTGGGACTACATGCACTACAGGTAAATCAGGGACCAGTGCACTACAGGTAAATCAGGGACTACATACACTACAGGTAGATCAGGGACTACATACACTACAGGTAAATCAGGAACTATATGCACTACAGGGAAATCAGGGACTAGTGCACTACAGGTAGATCAGGGACTACATACACTACAGGTAGATCAGGGACTACATACACTACAGGTAAATCAGGGACTACATGCACTACAGGTAAATCAGGGAGTACATGCACTACAGGTAAATCAGGGACTAGTGCACTACAGGTAAATGAGGGACTAGTGCACTACAGGTAGATCAGAGACTAGATGCACTACAGGTAAATCAGGGACTAGTGCACTACAGGTAGATCAGGAACTAGTGCACTACAGGTAAATCAGGGACTAGTGCACTACAGGTAAATCAGGGACTACATGCACTACAGGTAAATCAGGGACTATATGCACTACAGGTAGATCAGGGACTACATGCACTACAGGTAAATCAGTGACTACGTGCACTACAGGTAGATCAGGGAGTACATGCACTACAGGTAAATCAGGGACTAGTGCACTACAGGTAAATCAGGGACTATATGCACTACAGGTAAATCAGGGACTATATGCACTACAAGTAAATCAGGGACTACTGCACTACAGGTAGATCAGGAACTAGTGCACTACAGGTAAATCAGGGACTAGTGCACTACAGGTAAATCAGGGACTATATGCACTACAGGTAAATGAGGGACTACATGCACTACAGGTAAATCAGGGACTATATGCACGATGCATGGCGAGTCAAACATTTACCAAAGCAGCTGCCAAACACGCTAAACAAGGTAGCCGGAGACGGTGATTCTGCAGAACTGCGGCAGTAAATCCCTTATAAAGAGTGGCGCGCCGACGAGGAGCGCCACTCTTTGATAGGGATTTAATATGAACCCAAACCATTAATAATCATTATTTTCTCCATATACCGCTCCCTGGCTTCCTTGTTTAAGGTATCCCGGTAAATTCCAGTTCCTTTCCAGCAGTTTAACATATTTTTTTGCGTTCCGTCTGTTCACTTGGTAAACAGAAAAGTAGTTTTGAAAGTCCGTCCCGTCTTCATTTGCTATCAAAACAAATGCAGCGACGGGACAGGAGTTTTCCGGCAGTACGCGCTGGTGCTCATGGGAAACGTAGTGTTCTTTCTGGTAAAACACTACCGCTTTGGTCCAAAAGATGCCGCCAAACTCAGAAAAGCTGAAAGTTACGTTGTGCTGCTTTAACTTTACAAACTCAAAAAATGTTTGTACGTTCATATCATTTTTTGGTATATACCGTACAAATGCACAAATGTGTGGAAAAAACTACATCTGATATTTTGATAGCAAAGAAGCAGTTTTTGGAGATCACAAACTTAAAAGACGTATCTCTGAACTCACTTTTGGTGTCTGATTTTGTTTCTCTTCCAGTTTCCAGCAGCTCAGCCGATTCAAACAGGGAATTCTTTGACATGGTTTGTAAATTTTCTTTTTATTTTTTGCTTGTGTGGGGGGTTTGGGGGGGGGGGGGGTTCTGTATGGAAGTCAATAACCACTCTTCTCTCTATTCTTTAATTTTGTTCAACTCCAGTTAAAACCAACAACTGGGTCGACTGGTTTGTTTTGATCATTGTTTCAGTTGTAATCACACAATCTCTTTATTGATTGCTTGAATGTTTTTTTTCTAATTGAAGAATCAAAAGGAGGTCAAACCTGGAGACCTGATCCAGATCTATTGTGGTTGGTTTCACCACTGGGGTGTTTATGTTGGTGATGGAAACGTCGTTCACTTCGTAACACCCGGTGAGTTTCCTCGTTCCTCCAACATGTCAGACTGAAACAAAACCAAACCACGTTTCAGGTTGTTCTCTCTGCTCAACGGTGTGAATCAGCAACAGAGCAGACGTAGAAACATATACATATAGCTCTATACACCAACTCCGATGCTTGCAGTTAGTTCAAAACTCAGCCGCTCGACTCCTCACTTGCACAAAGAAGCGAGATCACATCACCCCGGTCCTTGCATCACTCCACTGGCTCCCCATCCGCTACCGTATTCACTTCAAACTTCTCCTAATCGCTTACAAGTCCCTCCACGGCCTGGCCCCCATATACCTGTCTGAGATTCTCCACCTCCACATCCCATCTAGAGCACTCCGGTCAGCCAACCAGCTGGTGGTGGAAGTGCCCAGGACCAGGCCTAAACCAGGGGGGACAGAGCCTTCGCTGTGGCCCCCAGACTCTGGAACTCCCTTCCCTTACACATCCGGGGGGCCCAGTCTTTACATATTTTTAAATCTCAGTTAAAGACCCACCTTTTTTCCCTTGCTTTTAATTAGTGTCTTTTGTATTGTCTTATTCAGATTTGGTCTCTTAGCCCTTTTCTAGTCCCTTTTTTATGTCTTTTTAAAAGCATTTTTCTGTGAAGCACCTTGGTTGCGGCTCAGCCGTTTGTTTATGTGCTATATAAATCAAATTTGACTTGACTTGACTTGACCATGTCAGCATCTTTAGGTGTCAGCATCATCTCAGTGAGCTGCAGCTGAAACACTTTTCTTCCTGGTTCATCCTTTTAGGGGAACGTTCAAGCTCCATCGGCTCCATGATGTTCATGAACTTGATGAGCTACATTGGTGTTGGTGTTAGTGTTGATGGCAAAGTGTTGAAAGAGAAGCTGCAGGACGTGGTGAAGAAGGACAGGTGGAAAATCAACAATTTCCTGGATAAAATATACAAACCTCGTCCAGCTGATGTTATCGTGGAGCAGGCCTGTTCACTGGTGGATACAAACCGGCAGTTCAACCTGGTGATCTACAACACTAAACAGTTCGCCACTGAGATGCGCTACGGCAAGCCTGGGAGTCGGCAGGTACGTTAAAACATGTTTCTCCTGGTGGTTTGTGTTAGAGAGGGTCCGGGTGGAACCCTGGACCTTTAACAGGACTGAGCTCCTCCTCGTCCTCTCAGCCGTCTCCTCCATGACGGTGTCACACTCATAAAGATCCAGAGATTTAGATCAGCAGACGTGGTTCCAGCACCACTCTGGTCTGCTGCCTCTTATCTTCACATGAAGAGAAGGGCCGGGTTTCCCAGATCCAACCTCTCTTAAGGATTTAAGAGAGGTTCAAAGAAGGTTTCAACTAAGAGAGAACCCTAAGATACGGGTGTTTCCCAGATGACTTCTTAACACCGTTCTTTAGTTTCGCTCTTTCAGAAGCTCTTTGGAGGAGCTGTCCGGTTCTGAAACCAAATCAATCGATGCCAGGCAAATCGATCACCGATCACTATCAGCGCATTTTCACACGCAGCACTGCTACCTAACGGGTTAATTCCCTGCTGCCTGTGCGTTATAATGAAAAATTAAGAGGATAAATATAATTCAATGACCCTTTTTCATCCAAACGGTGCGTTACTCCGTTATTTCTGGCTACAGTGAGGCTTTTTTTCCCCACACGCAGAGACCGGGAGGAAACGTGGTGGGCGTGTGTGTGCGTTCAAAAACATGAGCCAAGAGAAGGCGAGTTTCGCAAATCGCAACGTGGAATTACAGCAATCCCTGGTTTTTCGCAGGGGTTATGTTCCAAAAAGAACCCGTGATAAGTGAAATTCTTTTTACAATTATAGAGGGCTTCTAATTGCGGAGATCAGCACCGCCTCGCACGTATTCCACTGCTCTTCTGATGCTGCTGCATCCCGACTCGCGCTGCAGCGTCTTTTTATCCTAAACCCCGCGGTGCAGGAGGGTTTTTTCAAGAGAAGAAAATAGTTATGGGTCGTTGTCTTCGCTCTTTTTTCTTCTGGGCAAAAAGATTCTTTAATATAAACCGACACCATTGATTATATTTGAGACTGTAATGAACGATTCATCAAAGGCTCCTGTTCTTCAGCTGCTGCTTCCCTGTCATCACATGTAGGTGCTCGGGTACGGCGCAGGAGGATCGGTGTCACGGCTGCCTGGACAGCCCGGTCCGACAGCACGTCCAGGGGATTGAAGTGCTGACGCACGAATGCGTTCATAAAAACAGTTCTGCTTCGCGCACAGCGACGCGGTTGATTTGCAGAGAGAACATGCTGTATAGCAGCCAAATTATCAAATAAATGATATTCATGATGATCGTTTTATTTGTGCGTAATGCATAAAGCATATACAGGAACACACTTGTTATTCCTTATTTTTCCTTTTTTTCCCCCTTTGCTGTCACCAATAAATGCTAAACAATATAAATCTAAAGTATAAAATAAATCAAAATTTGTGCGGGGTGCATTGTTTTAATATCTCATTGCTTGGTGTGATATTGATTTGCCTGACGCGGCTGGATCTGTGAGTCTTTGTTCACTAAGATGGTTGTAAAGACTGGGTCAGCAGCATCTTTCATTTCCTTCTTAATGAAAGAGATACTTAAGCTAAGAGCAACTCTGGGAAACGCGATTTTCTTTCACAGGCTCCTTAAGAAGGTTTGAAAGAAGTCTTTCGCTGTTAAGAACTACTTCACTGATCTGGGAAACCCGGCCAAGATGTGTTGCACATAAATGTTCAGAGTTGTGGATCGTTTCTGAAGTACATCAATCATCTTTTCTATGTGTAAAACATGTTCTTGTTCCTCCTGCAGATGACGGCCGGAGCTACAGGAGTAGCAGTAGGAGTAGGATTAGTAGGATTAGGACTTGCAGCAGGGGTAGCAGGAGCAGAAGGAGTAGTAGGAGTAGCAGCAGCAGCTGCAGCTGTGTGGATTGCAGCTTGGGCACTGAATAGGAGGTAAATGTGCTCGAAACGTAACGACGATTGATGTGCTAAATGAATCTGCACTAGGGAGCAAAAGTGTGCATCTCCTCTCTTGTTTTTTCCTGCATCTATGTTTTGAGACCAGCACCTGTTGAGATATTGGATGTGTGCGACCTATTTCACCCTTTGTTCCAGCTCTGGGACTTTAGGCAGTAAAATCTATGAAAAAGTAACTTGCATATCAATCCATGATTCATATTTCATAAAGTTTGGTCAAATCCACACGACCTAGAAATGAAGGTGCCGGTTCAGACAAGTTAATCAATAATGTTCTTATCTCAACTGAAGATGAGCATGATGTAAATGTCAAAGAAATCAAATAGTTCATATGATGTAAACAGGAATATGATTGAGGCTGATCTGATGAATCAATAATCAAATTCTTACAATTAAAATGAATCCTTTGTTTCTTTGTTTTGTTTCATGAAAGTATTTCAACTTAGTTTTTACACAAACCTTTAGATGTTCATTGATGCTGGATTTCTTTATCATGACAATGAATATGTGTCCATGTATTTCAGTCCTGATTACCGCTGATTCCTGAATCTGAAGATTCAAGATTAAAGATCATTTCTGATCACATAGATAGACGGATAGACAGACACTAAACCAATGTGTTTTAATTGTCTCCAAATATCATTCTATAAAGTATAAACCAGGTGTTAGATACCAGGCAGGAATGAAGCCCCCATTGATCCTGTAGTTTGTTGTGCTGGTCTGCCCCCCCTCCGGTTCTCTTCTGTGCATGTTTGCCGGCCAGAGTTTCCGTAGCTGCATGCTGACCTGCAGTTCCCCCCTCTGATCATCCCACTTCTGACCTGCAGTCCCCCTCTGATCATCCCACTGCTGCTTCAACCTGCAGTCCCCCCTCTGATCATCCCACTGCTGACCTGCAGTTCCCCCCCTGATCATCCCACTTCTGACCTGCAGTCCCCCTCTGATCATCCCACTGCTGCTTCAACCTGCAGTCCCCCCTCTGATCATCCCACTGCTGACCTGCAGTCCCCCCCCCCTGATCATCCCACTGCTGACCTGCAGTCCCCCCTCTGATCATCCCACTGCTGACCTGCAGTCCCCCCTCTGATCATCCCACTGCTGCTTCCACCTGCAGTCCCCCCTCTGATCCTCCCACTGCTGACCTGCAGTCCTCCCTCTGATCATCCCACTGCTGACCTGCAGTCCTCCCTCTGATCCTCCCACTGCTGACCTGCAGTCCTCCCTCTGATCATCCCACTGCTGACCTGCAGTCCTCCCTCTGATCATCCCACTGCTGACCTGCAGTTCCTCCTCTGATCATCCCACTGCTGACCTGCAGTTCCCCCCTCTGATCATCCCACTGCTGCTTCCACCTGTCTGTGTGGATGTCTGGTAGAATTAAAGGTTGAATTAAAGAGTGGATGTGGCGGAATTTTCTTCAATTAAATGAATACAAAACAGAAATAAAAGTTTTTGAAGCTGAGAAAGAAAGACAGTCAGCCTGTATGATCTCATCCTTCCCTGCATCACAAACATCACCCCCAGTTCGTCCAAACTTCACACAAAATACCATGGGCTATTGATTTTATTACGTTAATTATTTGCAGTTGTCTATATTAGTATAAAGGAGGTTACAAACATCTCTGATTGTACTCTATTACAAAGTGGACGATGCCGAAGTGAGAGAAAAGTGGCTGTAAAGACTTCACCTTTAGTAGTGGCCACGCCCACTTAGGAGACAGGAAGTGAGGTCAGAGGGGCGGCCACGCCCACTTAGGAGACAGGAAGTGAGGTCAGAGGGGCGGCCACGCCCACTTAGGAGACCAGAAGTGTATACCATTTCATACCATTGGCAGTAACGGTAATGCGCTATTTCTGTATAGAGGATCTTTGCCCGCACTTCTCAATATTAGCCTCTGGCGTACCGGGACCAGGACTTCTCATGAGCTCATAGTACTCTGTTCTCTCCTTGCGATTTGGCTACAGTGGCGTCGCCACAACGCGACTGCCCCTCGCAAGATGTTCACTCGTAAAGCCTGATTTATGGTTCCGCGTTACACCAACGTAGAGCCTACGACGTAGGGTACGCGGCGTCGCACAACGTACGTGTGCGTCGCCGGGTAACCTACGCCGTGTATGTGTATGCATATATATATGTTTATATATTAAATATAGTAATAATGCACATATATATGCCTTAGGTTTTTACCGGCATGGTATCAACCATTAATATGTGTGCAGTACTGGAGATGAGGGGTGATGAGGGGGGATGGCATCCCCCCTGAAATAAAAACGGTCCAAATCATCCCCCCTGTAAAACTGCCATCCCTCCTTTCCATCCCTTATGTCATTTCATCAATGAATGTGGTTTTACTGCTATTTCAACATTTAGAGTCATCACCAGAAAAATAACACCAGAAAAATAACTTATTTGACAATTTTTACCTGTTTCAAGTAAATTTTCACTTGAAATAAGTAGAAAAATCTGCCAGTGGGACAAGATTTATCTTCTTATTCCAAGCAAAAAAATCGTGTTCCACTGGCAGATTTGTCTGCTAATTTTAAGTGAAAATCTACTTGAAACAGGTGAAAATTGTTGTTTTTTCCAGTGATGAGTCTTGTTTTAAGTGTAATGAGATTTATTTTACTAAAATGAGACATTTTAACTAGAAATATGTATTGTATGTATGTATTTGTATTCTGTTTTTTTCCTTTTTTTTATCATGCATGTTCAAAATAAAATCTTCAAATCAAATCAAATGTAGGTGTGTATGTATGTATATGTGTAGGTATGTGTATGTATTATTGTATTATTGCTTATATAAATACTGTATGGAAAGATGTTAATTAATGACATTGCACTAGTTTATAAAAGCTAACATTTTTGGTGAAAAGGGAAGGCGTCATTAGCTCAGGCTTCAGTCTACACCTTTTGGTCCTTGGTTTTTAGTTAAAATTGTATATAAACACACATATATTGTTAAATAATTGTAATAATTGTTAAATAATACACAACATAGCATAGCATAACAAAACAGAACAGGTGTATTTTTTTTTTTCAATGATGTCCGAGTGATGTTTGGGTCACAGTTTGTTGCACTTTATCCATACATTGTTTGTATTGCTTTTATGTTTTTATACTGTGCTTTTTATACTTATTTATTCCTCTTATTTTGATTGCTTCCCTTGCACTTTGGTCTCATTGTATCTCATTGTAACCTAAGCACAAAGACAATAAAGTCTATTCTATTCTATTCTATTCTATCCTATTCTATATATATATATATATATATATATATATATATATATATATATATATATATATATATATATATATATATATATATATATATATATATATATATATATATATATATATATATATATATATATATATATATATATATATAGGACAAGAAAACAGGATAAACAGGATAAAGAACAGGATAAAAAAACAAGATTAAATAAAATAAAAATAAAATAATCATAGGGGTTGACATTTCAACAAAAGTGCTTCCGCGTATAAATAACACAAGATTGTAACTTAAAGAGCAAGAGACTTTGACATGGTTTCATATAAATCACTTATAGACTGATTTTCTTCTGATAGAACCTTTATGGATGTTATAGCCTATCATTTTTTATTTCATTTTTAAAACAGACGATGGGTTTGCTGTTTTTCCATTTATTTTTTATGTATTTGATATTTTCCCATAATGAGAATTATGTTCACCATCTTGGAACCTTCTTTGACAGACCGTCGTATAAATCATGACCTGAAACTTGCTAAACAAAGAGTTGATCCCAATATTTAACCAGCGATAAACATATTGCCAGAAAAGCATTTTGACCGAACAAGAAAAGAATAAGTGTTCATTTGTTTCGTGTTCTGTTTTACAAAATACACAAAGATCTACTTCCAAATTGAACCTTCTCCTTAGGGTTTCAGCAGCAGATAAATATTGTTTATTATTTTAAACTGAATTTCTTTAAACTGAGAGCAGCGTCATCCGCAGCCCGGCGTGCGTGATGACGTCAGACGTACCGCGGTGTTAACCAATCAGCGTCCTCCAGGCCAATTGTGCGTGATGACGTCAGACGCACCGCGGTACTAACCAATCAGCGTCCTCCAGGTCTCCGTAGCTGTAGCGGAAACAAACATGGCGGCCACGCGGAGCGGGAAGAACGGACTGCTGGACAAAGTAAGAATTAAACCCGTTAAACCGGTCCGGACCGGCTTTAAATTAACCTGTAATAGAAATAAAAGTCTTTAACAGAGCGGATTTAAATATAAACCTTCAGTTTCTGCTGCTGCTGCGTTTAAATCCCACCGGTTTTATTCCGGCCTGCAGCTGCTACACTCGCCTTTTATTATTATTATTAATTATTTATTTATTAAGATCCAGACAAGCCCGTTTAAACTAGACTAGATGAATAAATGTGCTGTTTTATTCAGTTTCACGGATGTAGTCTCTGTTTCCGGGTTGAAGACCCAACCAAACCCCGTTTACAAATATATTTAAAATGTTTAATATAAAATACAAACCCCCTCAAACACAATTAAATAATTGTAATATTTTAATATTTTTCCATTTTAATTCTACAATTCGGCGTTAGTTTGGAGTCACAGGGTCACGTGACCTGATTTATTTAATTTAACAAACTTGAGCTACGTTGATGCAGCATTTATATATATATATATATATATATATATATATATATATATATATATATATATATATATAGTTTATTAATACATTTTTTAATATATTTCTTTGGATATTTATGCATTTTTAATATATCATATATATTTTATTATTAGGCTCGCTTACGTTCTAACTTGTCTGCATATTAATGGTTAATACCTTGTTGGTAAAAACCTGATATATATATATATATATATATATATATATATATATATATATATATATATGCGCATTTTTAATATTTAATATATATCATATATTTTATTAATACATATATTTTTTTTTAACCTATTTATATTTATAATATATTTTATTTGACCTTTTAATATATATATATATTTTAATATACGTTCCGTCTGATACTACAATGCAGCGTTGGTATCATAGTACATGATCGCGGAATTATTATATTTGGATTTAAAATCAGAATAAACCAGCCACTTACTTAGGAATTAAGTTTAATTCAGAATGGCCATTTTCATTCAGAATTAGATGTTTACACGGTAATTTTTGCTCATTTTAAATCTGATTTAATCTTAATTCTGAATGAAACCTCCCACGTAAACGCTGCTCTGTGTTTCAGTGGCGGATCGACGAGAAGCCGGTGAAGATCGATAAGTGGGACGGAGCGGCGGTGAAGAACGCTCTGGACGACGCCGCCAAGAAGGTTCGTCCATCGTCCTGGAAAACGCTGGAATTGAATGTTGTGTTTTCAAGGCCTGAAAAGTGCTGGAAATTATAACAGACTGTATAGTTTAGTTATTACACGGAGAAATAAAACCAGTAAGATGAAACATAACTAGATATTAGGCACGATACAATGTACATAATTGTGATAAAACGCTGTAAAAATAATTCTGAGTATATATATTCCTGTAGATATTTTACCACAGCGATTAAGATGCTTGAAGATTTAGAAAATGACCCTTGAAAGTGCTTGAATTTGAACTTGAAAAATGTGTATAAACCCTGGATTAATCTTACACTGCAAAAACTCAAAATCTTAACAAGAATATTTGTCTTATTTCTAGTTAAAATGTCTCATTTTTAGTCAAAAAAAATCTCATTAAACTTAAAACAAGACTCATCACTGGAAAAAACAACAATTTTCACCTGTTTCAAGTAGATTTTCACTTGAAATAAGTAGAAAAATCTGCCAGTGGAACAAGAGAAGATAAATCTTGTTCCACTGACAGATTTTTCTACTTATTTCAAGTGAAAATTAACCTGAAACAGGTGAAAATTGTGAAATAACAAGTTATTTTTCTGGTGATGACTCTTGTTTTAAGTGTAATGAGATTTTTTGACTAAAAACGAAACATTTTAACTGGAAATAAGACAAAAACTCCTGGTAAGATTTTGAGTTTTTAATGACCCTTTAAAGTGCTTGAATTTGACCTTGAAAACTGTGTAGGAACCCTGTTAGTCCGACCCGGGTCACGTGACCCCCGAGCCCTCGGTTCCCGTGGGTTCCCGGGTCACGTGACCCCCCAAGCCCCGCTCCCCAGTCACCCCCCCCCTCCCCCTCCTGCAGGTTCTGCTGGAGAAGTTCCAGTACGTGGAGAACTTTGGTCTGGTGGACGGGAGACTCGTCATCTGCACCGTGTCCTGTCTGTTCGCCATGCTGGCTCTGGTCTGGGACTTCCTGCACCCCTTCCCCGAGTCCAGACCGGTCCTGGCCTGCTGTGTGATCTCATATCCTTTACTAGGGGGGGGGTAGACCTGGTCCTGGACCTGGTCCTGGTCCTGGTCCTGGACCTGGACCTGGTCCTGGACCTGGTCCTGGTCGTGTGAGAAACTTTCAAATGTCTGATCAGCTTTGTTTTGTTGTAATTCTTTTCTAACATTCTCCTCGGGGAATCTCCTTTGCACAAAGCTCGCAAACTGCAAATGTGTCG
Organism: Cololabis saira; assembly: GCF_033807715.1. Lineage (NCBI taxonomy): Eukaryota > Metazoa > Chordata > Actinopteri > Beloniformes > Belonidae > Cololabis > Cololabis saira. Next base: position 49,194,957 of record NC_084590.1, read on the forward strand.
TCCTATTGGGTCGTTGTAAAACTCCCATGGCGGTGACGCCATTTTCAGTGTTGATGTTTGGTAGAGATGGCCACGCCCCTTTCACGGACGGCCACGCCCCCTCAGGACACCCAGGTCTGGGGTTTGGGGACGTTGTCGTAAACGTCATCTGATCGGCTGCTTTGAACTATTATTTTTACCGATAGGGCTGTTATCGGGCGATACCGATTGGTTGCCGATCGATCGGTGCATCTCTAGGTTCAGGTCTACTGGTTTACTGAGGTCCAGGTTTACTGGGGTTCTGGGTTCTGGGTTCTGGGTTGTGGTTTTTTCCGTGTTCCCCATTGTTGGTGGTCTTTCTGACCCCCCACCACCTACTTCATCATGATGGGGCTCCTGACTCTACTGGGTTCAGGTCTATCTGGTCTGGGGTCCAGGTCTACTAGGGGCTAGTGTATCTGGTTGTGGTTTTGATTCTGGTTGAGTTTTTCCTTGACCCCCCCCACCTACTTCATCATGATGGGGGTCCTGACTCTACTGGGGTCTAGGTCTACCTGGTCTAGGGTCGGGTCTGGGGTAGTTCTGGTTCAGGTCTAGGGTTGTGGTCCTGGTTCTGGTCGTGGTTCAGTTTTTCCTTGACCCCCCCCACCTACTTCATCATGATGGGGGTCCTGACTCTCTACACGTCGTACCAGGAGAAGAACATCTTCCTGGTGGCTCTGGACCGGGACCCGGCAGGTCTGGACCCGGACCACGTCTGGAGACTGGCCTCGTCCCTAAAGAGGTACCGCATTGCATTCTGGGAGAGGGGAGGGCACGCCGCACTGCATTCTGGGAGGGGGGGGGGGCAACGGCGTAGGCTCTGCGTTGGTTTAACGCGGAACCTTAAATCAGGCTTTAGTCTTCTGGACAAAAATGCTTATTAGTTTTAGTCAAATTTTAGTAATTTCTATATGTGATAGTTTTAGGGCCTGTCCCAATACTCCCACTACCCCTCGTTTTCATCCCTATCCTTAAATTTTACGCGAGGATAGTGGTGTCCCAATTCCTCTTTCCACCTAGGTTGAGTGAAGAAAACTAGTGTAGTGGCTGAATCTGTCCCTACGTAGCGAGTGTTTTCAGATCCTCACTAGCTGATCTAGGGATCAAAAAATTACCCAGAATGCTTTTTGTCGTCATTTGCGAACTGAATAAAAAAAAAAAAACATGGCAGACATTTCTTATTTTTTAGTGAATAAAATCAATATTTTGAGTTAGTTTCTGCATAAAAATGCGTTTTGATTATATTTTTAGCAAGAAATATATATATAGGGGGAGTATTGGGACAGGCCCCTGGAAAGATTTCACGTGCCCTAAAATCTGTCCCTTCTTTTTTAGGGGTAGTGAAGAAAAGTAGGGGGAGTATTGGGATAGGGCCTTAGTCCAGTTTTAGTTTAGTTTAAAGAAAAGATAAAAAAAAGTATTTTCACCGATATTTTTTTTTTTTATATATATCTTTTTATTTCACAATAAATTTCACATTTTCACATGCATGATTTCTATTATACCCACATTCCTACCCTCCCCATAATTACCCTAGGGAAAAAAAAAACATACATTAAGGGAGAACAAAATTAAATAAATATTAAAATAAATAAATAAAAAAAATATATAATGGCAGCAACAGCGATATCAAACTATAAATATATGCATACATACATACATACAAACATACAAACATATAAGGCACAAGTTCGAAAATAAAGATACTCATTGGTCCCCTTAGTTTTGAAAATAATGGAAACCAAAATTCTTGAAAAATATGAGCACGGTTGTATTTTTCTAAAGTAAATTTTTCCAATGGTAAAAAAACTGAAATTTGATCCAAAAAAAACTTGAAAGTTGGAGGGGAATCATCTTTCCAAAGTAAAAGTATGCATTTCTTAGCGTATGTGATCATAATTAATATCCTGCTTTTTTTCCGGTCTAACTGAAGATCCAGTGTGTCATTTAATAAATACAAATTGGAGCTTTACTCAAAATTAATTTCTAATACTGATTGTGTGAAGGAATGAATTGATTTCCAGAAACTTATTAAAAGATCACATTCCCAAAACATATGTACAAATGTTCCATCGATTCTTTTACATCTTGGACATTTTGAAGAGAAATCCTTTGAAATTTTGTGCATTTTAATTGGAGTTAAATACAGTTTGGGAATAAATTTAAAATTAGCCTCTTTAATTTTATTACTAGTAAAAGGAAAATGTATTTTTTCACATATATTTAACCAAGTATTTTCTTCAAAGACCATCCCCAACTCCTTCTCCCATATCTTCACTAAAGTTTGGAAAGATGACAAACCTCCTCGTGATAAAATATTATAAAACTCACGGATCTTTCCTTTAATTGTGTCTGAAGTTATAAATATGTCCTCTATTTCAGATAATCCAAGTCAAATTTTATTTGCTTTGATAAGTGATTGAACAATGCTCCGTATTTGTAAATATTTAAAAAAGTGTGTTTTTCACCGATATTTAAAATAATAAAGGTATATTCTGTAATTATTGATGGCGACCTCTGACCCCCCCGTGACCTCTGACCCCTGTCCCCCAGGTTTGACGACCAGTACTCCCTGCGTGTCTCCTTCACCGACGGCCGGACCCGGAGCTGCCGGGAGTCCGAGTTCAGCAGCTCCGTGGCCTCGTTCTTCGACGAGGCCGGGACTCTGGTGATGGACGCCTTCGAGAAGAGCGTGTCCCGCCTGCACGACTCGCTGGCCGCCGACAAGAAGACCAAGTAGAGGGAGGAGGCGGGGCCTGACCTGGGGGCGGGGCCTAACCTGGGCAACGCCCACGACAGGCGGTTCCCTGGTTTCAGTTTGACCTCCGACATCAGCAGGAGTTTCTCCACCTCCGTCAGGGGGCGGGGAAACTCCGCCCCCTGACGGAGGCGGAGTTTCCCCGCCCCCTGACGGAGGCGGAGTTTCCCCGCCCCCTAGCGGAGGCGGAGTTTCCCCGCCCCCTAACGGAGGCGGAGTTTCCCCGCCCCCTGACGGAGGCGGAGTTTCCCCGCCCCCTGACGGAGGCGGAGTTTCCCCGCCCCCTGACGGAGGCGGAGTTTCCCCGCCCCCTGACGGAGGCGGAGTTTCCCCGCCCCCTAAAGGGGGCGGAGCCTCTGCTGATGTAATGAGACCAACTGAAACCAGTGAACAGGAATCTGTTCTGATTTGTTTCCCCTTCAAAGACCGGTATGATGTCATCAGTGGGCGGAGCCTAATCCAAACTGAAGGGAAATGTTTTTCTTTTTTTTACTTATTTTATCTGTTTTTGTTTCTGGAGTCAGAAGTTTTTCACCTGGAGACGTTTGATCCGGTTTTGATTCGCCTGACGCCCCACAGCAAGAATCTGGACTGAATATTGATCTTTTATTTTGAAAGTTTTTTTTATTTCCTGTGTAAGTTCTGTTGGTGGAAACTATTAAAAACACAAGCTGTTACAAAAACCTGAGTGTGTGTGCAGTTCCTGGTCCGGCCAGCAGGGGGAGCTGCTGCCCAACATTAAAAGCAGCAAGACACACTTAAACAGTAAATAACAAATAAAATGAAGTATTTAATTTAAGAGTATACAGTGATAAGAAAAGAGGTAAAATAATAAAAAGCACAAGATGTTAAAGGGCAGTAGATCCAGCAGTCAGTATTTAATTTAAGAGTAGCTTCAGTAAACAGTAATGTTTTTAGGCCTGATTTAAAAACTAAAATCTTGAATCAGAAACGAGGAACTAAACCAACAAATGAACCAATAAAGTTAAAAACGAGAAAAATAAGCCACTTGTGGATAAAACATTAAAACAAGCTGCTGCTGGTAAATAAAAACTAAAATCCTGAGCCAGAAACTAAAACAACCAATTGTATTATGAACCTTAATTTTAAACAGCTGACCATTAAACTCTGAAAAGTATCTGTTTGTAAAACTGGAACAATCTAGATGAGGACATGGAAATGTGCATTAACTCAAAACTATTTAAAAATAAGGACAAACAAACACTCTTGGCAGCTACAAAGAACTGGACAGCTAATTTTATTATTTTTTTTAGACAGGATTTTATTTAGTTTGCATGTTTGTAATGTGGGTTTTATTTTTTAGATTGCATTGATTTATGGATTATGAATATTCTTATGGAATTGCATTTGATTTATTTTTATATATATATGTGTGTGTGTGTATATATATATATATATATATATATATATATATACCATATAACAATATAATGGGGTCTGAACTTGATAAGCTTTGCTTCCTTCAGCTCCTTCTCCAACTTGCACTTCATTGTAATGTGCTATTTTTTAAAATATTATTATATATACCGTTTGTTTTACGCTTGCGCATGTTTGAGACATAAAAATTAATCAAAATCAAAAAAACAAAGAAAAAAACCCCGGGTCCCAACAGAAATGAGCTGCAGCAGGTGCTGCTGTCCTCTCACCTGCAGGGGGCGGGGCCTGAGTCTGTGTGGGCGGGGTCTGCCGCAGGGGGCGGGGCCTGTAGCAGGTGCTGCTGTCCTCTCACCTGCAGGGGGCGGGACCAGCAGGGGCGGGGCCTGAGTCGGTGTGGGCGGGGCCTGTAGGGGGCGGGGCCGGGCTGTGTGTTTATTTGGTTATTAGTTTATTTAAAAGCTTCCCCATTAGCTGACGCCAAAACCAAAGCTAGTCTTCCTGGAGTCCAGACGATAAAATACTAAATCAAACATACAATCTCAATTCATAAAGCACATAAAAATAAAATTACAAATGAGAAAAACATCATAGAAATGATGTGAGACTAAGGTCAGGGGAACATAATCCACTATTCTCCCCGCCAGTGTTAATGAAGGAATATTTGAACCATACGTTTTATTATTATAGAGAAGTGTTAATAATATATGTAAATATGTCAGTACATTAGTATTTATCCTCAACCCTCAGACGCTCATGTGTTTCTGCAACTCTTCCTGGAGAAACAACCAGGAACGAGTCCTGCAGTCTTGATTTGATCCACCTGTAGTTCCTTTACCAGACTGGTGGAAGCAGCAGAACTGAACACTGAACACTGAGGTGTCGGGGGCGGGGCCAGGGGGCGTGGCCAGCAGCAGAAGGGGCGTGGCCAGCGGCTGTGGGCGGGGCCTGTCTCTGTGTGGGCGGGGCCAGCAGCAGAACTGAACACTGATGTGGCGGGGCCTGGGTCATGTGGGCGGGGCCTGTCTCTGTGTGGGCGTGGTCACCAGCAGAAGGGGCGTGTCCATCAGCAGGACCAGAGTCCCGGGTCTCAGATCTCCAGATCTGCAGTCATGGCCTCGTGTCTGATGGCAGCCTGGACCATCCACAACCCTGCAGTCACCAACTCCATCATCCTGGTGAGTCCTGGGGGGGTCAGGGTCAGACCTGGACCTGGGGGGGGGGGGGACCTGGACCTGGACCTGGGGGGGTCAGGGTCAGACCTGGACCTGGGGGGGGACCTGGACCTGGGGGGGGGGGCAGACCTAGACCTGGACCGTCCACAACCCTGCAGTCACCAACTCCATCATCCTGGTGAGTCCTGGGGGGGTCAGGGTCAGACCTGGACCTGGGGGGGGGGGGACCTGGACCTGGGGGGACCTGGGGGGGTCAGGGTCAGACCTGGACCTGGGGGGGGACCTGGACCTGGGGGGGGGGGCAGACCTAGACCTAGACCTGGACCATCCACAACCCTGCAGTCACCAACTCCATCATCCTGGTGAGTCCTGGACCTGGACCTGGGGGGGGGACCTGGACCTGGACCTGGGGGGGGGACCTGGACCTGGACCTGGACCACCACCCTGGTCTGGGTCTGGCAGGTGTGTGAACCAGGCTCGCCACCCGTCCCTTGAACTACGGAATTGTTACGTAGTTGGGAATTAAAGGTTATATTTTTTATAACTTTTATATACTTTTTTATAACTTATATTCCTCATTCCTCATTCCTTTTTATAACTTTATATATATATGTATATATATATATATATATATATATATATATATATATATATATATATATATATATATATATATATCAGCATGTGTATATATATATATATGTATATGTATATATATATATATATATGTATATGTATATATATAGATCCGATCACAGTCTGAGCTAAGCTACCGCTAACTAACCCCAAAACTACAGAGCAAACATGCAGGTGAACACGCCAGTGTGTATGTCTATGTGTGTGTGCGTGTTTGTATATGACTATATGGCTATGTGCGTGCGTGCGTGCGTGCGTGCGTGCGTGCGTGCGTGCGTGCGTGCGTGCGTGCGTGCGTGCGTGCGTGCGTGCGTGTGTGTGTGGGGCTGTGTGTGTGTGTGTGTGTGTGTGTGTGTGTGTGTGTGTGTGTGTGTGCGTGCGTGCGTGCGTGCGTGCGTGCGTGCGTGCGTGCGTGCGTGCGTGCGTGCGTGCGTGCGTGCGTGCGTGCGTGCGTGCGTGCGTGCGTGTGGGGCTGTGTGTGTGTGTGTGTGTGTGTGTGTGTGTGTGTGTGTGTGTGTGTGTGTGTGTGTGTGTGTGTGTGTGTGTGTGTGTGTGTGTGTGTGTGTGTGTGTGTGTGTGTGTCAAAACTAAATTCAACTAAAGGTGAAACAAATATATAATTTCCCACTACAGTCAAAGTGAGATATTTCAAGCCTTTATTTGTTATAATTTTGCTGATTATGACTCACAGTTTATGAAAACCCCAAATAAAAAATCTAAAAAACAAATAGAATATTTTATGAAATCTATAAACGATTCAAATCATCAAAACGATAACAAATAAAGCCTTAAAATATCTTGCTTTGCATGTAATGAATGTAATATATTAGTTTCACCTTTGAATTTATTGAAATAAATGAACTTTTACACCATATTGTCCATCACCAATTTCCCAACCTTCACCTGTATCTATATTTATATTTACCCTCGTAGCATAGGATGCTAGTTCAGTTGCTAGCATAGGAGGCTAGTTCAGTTGCTAGCACAAGTTAGTTCAGTTGCTAGCATAGGCCTAGACCCTAGAGTGAAGGAATCTGGTGTCAGGATCCAGGAAAAACCCTCGGGGGTTTAAAAGGGGGGATGAACACGACCCCAACGAGGAAGGAAGGGGGTACCAGGGGCAGATCTGAGGAAGGAAGGGGGTACCAGGGGCAGATCTGAGGAAGGAAGGGGGTACCAGGGGCAGGTCTGAGGAAGGAAGGGGGTACCAGGGGCAGATCTGAGGAAGGAAGGGGGTACCAGGGGCAGATCTGAGGAAGGAAGGGGGTACCAGGGGCAGGTCTGAGGAAGGGGGTACCAGGGGCAGATCTGAGGAAGGAAGGGGGTACCAGGGGCAGATCTGAGGAAGGAAGGGGGTACCAGGGGCAGATCTGAGGAAGGGGGTACCAGGGGCAGATCTGAGGAAGGAAGGGGGTACCAGGGGCAGGTCTGAGGAAGGAAGGGGGTACCAGGGGCAGGTCTGAGGAAGGAAGGGGGTACCAGGGGCAGATCTGAGGAAGGAAGGGGGTACCAGGGGCAGGTCTGAGGAAGGAAGGGGGTACCAGGGGCAGGTCTGAGGAAGGAAGGGGGTACCAGGGGCAGGTCTGAGGAAGGAAGGGGGTACCAGGGGCAGGTCTGAGGAAGGAAGGAGGTACCAGGGGCAGATCTGAGGAAGGAAGGGGGTACCAGGGGCAGATCTGAGGAAGGGGGTACCAGGGGCAGATCTGAGGAAGGAAGGGGGTACCAGGGGCAGATCTGAGGAAGGAAGGGGGTACCAGGGGCAGATCTGAGGAAGGAAGGGGGTACCAGGGGCAGATCTGAGGAAGGGGGTACCAGGGGCAGATCTGAGGAAGGAAGGGGGTACCAGGGGCAGATCTGAGGAAGGAAGGGGGTACCAGGGACAGATCTGAGGAAGGAAGGGGGTACTAGGACTGAATCCTGTCCCTCTTTTCTGTCCCCCAGAACACCAACGGGCCCCCGGACCTCATGTTGGACCCCCGGGCCGTCAGCGTCTGCATGGACGAGTTGGTCAGCCGGCCGGCGGGGAACCAGCAGACGCCACTGCTGCAGGGACGGGACAAGAACCGGGACAAGAACCGGGACAAGACCCGGGACCTGGCCGAGGCCCAGAGGTTCTCCTCGTTACCACGGCGACCCGCCGTCAACATCCAGTTCAGGGACGTGTCCTACGCCGTCAAGGAGAGTCCCTGGTGGAGGAAGAAAGGTGGGGGGACGAAAATCTGGGGGACGAAAACCTGGGGCATATGGACCGATGGGGGGACGAAAACCCGGGGGGACGAAAACCCGGGAGGACGAAAACCCGGGGGGACGGAAACCTGGGGGGACGAAAACCTGGGGGACACGGTCTGTTCTGGATCTGGACCCGTCAGGACTCGGGGAGGTGGATCCTGGTCTGGATCCTGGTCTGGATCCTCCTGGATTAGCAGTAATCTTTTCATCTCAGTGTCTCCTGCTCTAAATAGCTGCAGGATTAGCAGGGAACTCCGTCAGGCGCTGAGTCACGGTTGACCTAAAACAAGCAGGACCAGAGTCTGAAATTTCGGCTTTATTGACGAAATTTTGACTGTATTCTTGAAATTGTATTTCAACATTAATTTCAACATTTCGACTTTTTTCTCGAAGTGCACAATAAAAAAAAATCTTCCCCTCTCAAATATTTTTTTCCTGCATGGCCCTGATTCTCTTCCGTAGACGATGGAATCTACGTGACCGGCACGTGTTGTGTGGGGGGGCCACGTGGCCACCCCTGCCCCCCCCCCCTGGTGGTGCCCCTGCTAACGCCCCCTAGACAGAGTTTCTCTCTGAATCTTTCAGGGATCCAGTTTCCTGAATCTCTTTGTTCCTGTTCAAGTGAAACCTCTGAGTTTCTGTGGGAAGGAGCCGCACCTGAAAACCTGAAAACCTGGAAACCTGGAACCTGCCGCCTCCACCTGCCCGGTTCACACGCATGATTAGCCTGATTAGCCTGATTAGCGTGTCTGAGGGTTCGTGCTAACGTTTTAGCAGCTTTTTCCGTTCTTTGGCATCACGTTTCAAACTGAACTTCCTCATGGATTCATCCTGAACGCTGACTGAAAACAGTCAGACAGTACGGAAGAGAATCAGGGCCAAAAATATTGGAGAGGGGAAGATTTTTTTTTATTGTGCACTTCGAGAAAAAAGTTGAAATGTCGAAATGTCGAGAATAATGTTGAAATACAATTTCGTGAATAAAGTCATCATGTCGCAACTTAAAGAAAAGTCTCTTGGCGCTATGGCCGAAACTGAACAGGAAGTCGGCCAGTTTGAATTAATTGTGTAATTTTGGCGCAATTTATGCCATTTATTCGGCCGTTAATGCGGCCCGAACCGTAACGTGCACCCAGGTGTGTTATACATCAAAATGTGCGTCTCCATCCTGTGACGATGCGCATTACTTTTCTCTTTCAAAAGCGTTACCGTGGCGACGCTAGACGCCAAAAAGCACGCCCCCCCTTCATCTGATTGGTTGATGTTTGATAGTTCCTACTTTCTTCTATAACTTTTGAATGGTTTGACATAAAGAGTCATGGTTGATGTCATCGGACTTAGTTTTGAGTCCTTGAACATAATTGGCATGAATTAGCCCCGCCCCTTCTTCTGATTGGTCCATATTTGATAGTTCCTACTTTCTGCCATATTTTTTGAATGGTTTGACAGAAAGAGTCATGGGTGGTGTCATCGGATTTGGTTTTGACTCCTTCACTTTTATTGGTGAAAATTGCACGCGCGAGGGCCCGTTCATCGCTGCTTGCAGCTTTAATTGTAAATATAGTTGTAAATAGGTGAGATCCACCTGAGTACCTGTTTACCTGCTGCAGGTGAGATCCACCTGAGTACCTGTTTACCTGTGTACCTGTGTACCTGTGTACCTGTGTACCTGTCTGCTGCAGCTGAGGCTACTGTCGGTCAGGGGGGATTAAGTCCAACTGCACCGGATCTGATAATCTCATTAAACGGCGTTCGTTCGGCCTCCGTCGGCAGATAAACACGGCAGCATGTTCCGTCGCCACGCCAACCAGATTAACATAGTTTCGGGCCGCAAAACGTCAACAACTGCTGGATTGTGGGAACCTGGAACGGAGACGACGTCAGCAGATCTGAACGGTTAAATGACGTCTGAAAGACACAGGTGCAAAATAAACATATTAGATTCGGAGAAACTGGAGTTTCACATGATCTGAAACCAGGATTAGAACTGGAACCAGGACTAGATACTAGGACTAGAGTCTTTGAGTTAATCAGTCCAGAAACACCAACATATTCTTTGAATAACAAATGCGATTTTTCCCGTCAAATTTCCCCTTTAAAGTAGCCTAAATCCTTTACATGAAAGTGGAAATTTCGAGAATAAAGTTGAAATACAATTTTGAGAAAATAGTCAAACGTTTGTGAATAAAGTCGAAATTTCATGAATAAAGTCGAAATTTCATGAATAAAGTCGAAATTTCGTGAATAATGTTGAAATACAATTTTGAGAAAATAGTCGAAATTTCGTGAAAAAAGTTGAAATTTCGATAATAAAGTTATTTCGACTTCTTTCTCGACATTTCCACTTTTTTCTCGAAGTGCATAATGAAAAAAACTCTTCCTCCTCTAAAATATTATTTTTATTTTTCTCCTGCCCTAATACAACTGAAACCAGGACTAGAACTGGAACCAGGACTAGAACTGGAACCAGGACTAAAACTGAAACCAGGACTAGAACTGAACAATAACAACAATAACAATAACAAACGTGATTTTCCTGGGATTTGTGAGACTCTGCTCAGATTTACTGAGAGGAACCGGCGAGCCGGTCCGAGCCGGTCTGAAACCAGACCCTTTACGGAGGACAAAGTGATTCTCTGGGAACCGGCTGACTCTTTGTTTCCTCTCCGGTTCAGGTTTCAAGCTGCTGCTCCGAGGGATTTCTGGGACGTTCACCAGCGGGGACCTGGTGGCCATCATGGGCCCGTCGGGGGCCGGCAAGTCCACGCTCATGAACATCCTGGCCGGATACAGGTGGGTTCAAGTCGTAATATTATGAGAATAAAGTTGTAATTTACAGGTGGGTTTATCCTGGCCGGGGACAGGTGGGTTTTTATCCCTGGAGGAGCGTTCGGAGGGGGGGTTGCAGGTCAACATGAAGCTCCTGAAGCTCTGGCCTGCAAACATGCACAGAAGAGAACCGGAGGGGGGGCTGCAGGTCAACATGAAGCTCCTGAAGCTCTGGCCTGCAAACATGCACAGAAGAGAACCGGAGGGGGGGCTGCAGGTCAACATGAAGCTCCTGAAGCTCTGGCCTGCAAACATGCACAGAAGAGAACCGGAGGGGGGGCAGAACAGCAACAAACTACAAGAACAATGGACAACAATTATGTTCATGAGATACTTCTAATTAATACTTGAGGGTTGATCTGAAGAAAGGAAAGAGAAGCAGAGGACAGGCGAATGGTGCATCATGGGTCGTGATGGGGTCTAACAAACACGTGGATGATTTAGCTCTATTGACGACTGAGGTGAGCGCAGGATCCAGTCTAGAGTCAAGTCTGAGCCCAGGGAAGTCGCTAAAGCTGAAGAAACACCCACAACCGCTACCGGGTGGTTCTGGTTGAAATATCCTCTAATTTTGAGGATTTTACTGTTAAAGAAGCTCATAAAGTCTTCACTACTGAGAGCTGCAGGAATGAGGATCAACAGAGTTTCAGCCTGGCCACAGCGCTGAACAGAAAACATGAGTTACTTTTGTTATCTTCTATAAACAATGGATAATAAGCTGTTCTAGCTTTACGAATGGCTTTTTTATAAACTATTAGACCATCTTTCCATTCCTGATAAGAGTCCACAGAGTTACAGGAGAATGCTGAACTCATCCGAGGAATAACCATCCATTCCATCCACAAGGCTGCGATTGCAAAAACAAAAATTTACTTTAAATTGGCTTGTCAGTCAATCAGAGACATTGGATTTGTAGTTGTCCTTCATCGGACAATGGAGGTTTTAGAAGAGATGTTTCATACCTGCACGGCTTCATCCATGTGTGTCCACAGGGAGACGGGGATGAAGGGCGAGATCCTGATCAACGGGCGGCCCAGAGACCTGCGCTCCTTCAGGAAGGTTTCCTGCTACATCATGCAGGACGACATGCTGCTGCCGCACCTGACGGTGCAGGAGGCCATGACGGTACGAACCGTCCCCGTCCCCGTCTGTCCCCGTCCTGATCCCTGAGACGTTCAGGGGATGAATCTGGTCGTTGAAAGCTTCACAACACAACAGTTTGAGGGTCTTTCGGGAGGTTAGCTGTTGCCAGAGCAACAACAAATCTTCAAAGCTTTTTCTCTGGCTGTATTTAAATACAGATTCAGAGAAACTTTATTCATCCCCGAGGGGCAATTCAGGACAACTAAGCAGCAATACAAGTACAGTAAATCCGCTCAGCTGCCGGCCGGTCGACCACAACGAGCAGCGACCCGAAACCGGAACAAAGCAGAGAAAGGGTGACATTGGGGATGGGGGAGGGAGGGAGGGAGGAGGGAAAAAAAGGCATCTTCACACTGTGCATAAGTACACAGTGAGAAAGTGCAAAAAAACACTTCAGCACAGAAAGCAGGATGACAAATTTACATCAACTTCACAAGACTCATGGCCAGGAAGGCGTTGAGTTGAGGGAGGTGTGGTTATCAGCAAGTGTGTGTAGCGGTGAGTACATGAACTTCGCTCAGAGCTGCTCCTCAGCCAATGTCCTTGATGTTATCAGACAACTCGGTCAGTTCTGAAAACAGGTCTGCAGATGTTCTGGAGAGGGGAGGGTTAGTGGGGGCAGAGTCACCTTGTTTACATTCCACCAGGGAGATTGTGACTACAGCGATCAGCCAAACCGCTCTGTCAAGGCCAGATTATAGAATCAACAATTGTATTGAAAAGAACAGGCAGATCCCAGTAATTTTCCGTCTGCCTTAAGTCTCTGGTTCATCAATGACGACTCCAAACAGACGAATTTGTGATCAATTCCCGCCAAGCCGAGCTTCCAACTTCTCCAAGGTCTTATCCATCTTGCCAATGAGCTCAAAGACCGCCGCCAGCCTGCAATTCTGTTCAAGAATCGCATCCGGCTTGCGGCCTTGCTCCACCAGCGTTAAAGTCAGAGTGTTAGTCGCAGCGCTTATCCCCTCAGCCACGTCGGGCAGCTCAGAAAGGGCCAGAACAGCTGTCGACGACTTACGCGTTTGTCGATAGACGAGGAATCCCCCCGCTCCAATTAGGAGAAATCCTGAATCATAAGTCCAATTATGAAGGCATCTGCAACATCCTCGACAGACAGTATCGCCAGGCACAACGGTTTCCAATGTGTCCAGGAATCCATTGTGTATCCCGCAAAAAATGTCCCATCGGGTCAAGAGGGCTCCCTTACCCCCTGACTTCTCGTCGCAGAAATTTGGTCAATTGCGTTTTGGAGGAGTGAAAAGAAGAGACTCTGAAGACGAGACAGGACAAAAAGCAGTAGCTGGGCAGATAGAGAAGGGACAGGAGCAGAGAAGCGTCTGCCTTTGCCGAGAGCCGGAAGAGAGAAAAAAAAACAAAAAACAAAAAAAACAAAGCATTCGGTCACGTGACCCGTTGGTTTCGAAGCCGGTCAATCACACTATCAATAATTGTATCACTTTATATAACCTCTCCTGATGTAGAACAAAAACATTCTCCTCCTCAGAGTCGTCATGGATGTGAAATCAAACCTCTGAACCAAAATGGTTTGACCCAGAATATGTTTATTTCTGCCCCAAAACTGGTGGTCAGTAGAGGAACCGCAGGTCTCATCAGCACCAAAATAGGTTCCTCTAATTCAGGGATCATCAACCCGCGGCTCTCTAGCTCTAGTGGCTCCTGGAGCTTTTTCAAAAATGTTTGACCTTTTTTTTTCTTTTTTTTCTTCTTTTTTTCTTTCTTTTTTTCCCTTTTTTCTCTTTTTTTCCTTTTTCCTCTCTTTTTTTTTATCTTTTTTCCTTTTTTGTCTCTTTTTTTCTTCTTTTTTTCTTTTTTCTTTTTTCCTTTTTTTCTCTTTTTTTCTTCCTTATTCCTTACATTTTGACTTTTTTTCTCGAAATTTTGACTTTTTTCTCGACTTTTCGACTTTTTTCTCTAAATTTTGACTTTTTTCTCAACATTTCGACTTTTTTTCTTGAAATTTTGACTTTTTTTCTCAAAATTTTGACTTTTTTCCCGACATTTAGACTTTTTTCTCAAAATTTTGACTTTTTTCTCGACATTTAGACTTTTTTCTCGAAGTGCATAACAAAAATAAATCTCCCCCCAGTTCTAAGTAATATAGAAACATGCAGCATGTGTTGTCTTCATTCTAAGGCTGATACAAGACTTTTCATTTTTTGCGGCTCCAGACATATTTGTTTTTTGTGTTTTTGGTCCAATATGGCTTTAAAACATGTTGGGTTGCAGACCGCTGGTCTAAGTCCAGTATGAGTTTAACTTGCACTATATAAATAAATATTGGCTTATTTTACACAGATTTGACAAGAAGCTGGTAATTAAAAGCCTCACACGGGGCACCATCTATGTTGTGCAGAAGTCCAAAGTCGAAGTCAGGAAACCAACAGAAATACTTCGGCCCTGCTGTGTGTCATGCAGCTCTTTTCCCGGGCGTCATGCGGCTCTTTTCCCGGTGTCATGCGGCTCTTTTCCTGGTGTCATGCGGCTCTTTTCCTGGTGTCATGCAGCTCCTTTCCTGGTGTCATGCGGCTCTTTTCCTGGTGTCATGCAGCTCCTTTCCTGGTGTCATGCGGCTCTTTTCCTGGTGTCATGCAGCTCTAGTCCAGTCCCAGTTTACCGATGTTTACCACGCTCTTGTTTTCACCAGAGACTTGATGTTTCTGCAGGTTTCAGCCAACCTGAAGCTCCAGGAAAAGGTGGAGGCTCGCAGGGAGATGGTGAGTTCTGACTCCAGACTCGCTCGTGAACACACCCGTGAACATGGTTGTGAACACAGTCATTAAAACGCTTGTAAAAAACGCTCGTAAACACACTCTTGAAACAGTGGTGAAACACTCGTGAACATGCTCGTGAACATGCTCATGAACACGATCGTGAACACATTTGTAAACACACTCGCTGGTGAACACGCTCGTGAACACGTTTGTGAACATGGTGTAAACACACTCCTGAACACACTCGCTGGAGAACACGCTTGTGAACACAGTTATGAACACAGTCGTTAAAACGCTCGTAAAAACGCACGTAAACACACTCACGAAACACTAGGGAACACGCTCCCTCGTGAACACACTTGTGAACACGCTCGCTCCTGAACACACTCATTGGTGAACACGCTCGTGAACACAGTTGTGAAGACAGTCGTTAAAACACTCGTAAAAACACTTGTGAAACACTCATGAACACACTCACTCGTGAACACAGTTGTGGACACAGTTGTGAACACGGTTGTTAAAAGGCTTGTAAAAACGCTCGTAAACACACTCTTGAAACACTTTTGAAACACTGGTGAACATGCTCGTGAACACATTTGTGAACATGGTGTGAAAACACTCGCTGGTGAACACGCTGGTGAACACGCTAGTGAACACGCTCGCTCGTAAACACACTTGTGAACACACTTGTGAACACCCTTGTGAACACATTCGTTAAAACGCTCGTAAAAACACTTGTGAAACACTCATTAACACACTCGTTCGTGAACACACTTGTCAACACAGTTGTTAAAACGCTCGTAAAAACGCTCGTAAACACACTCTTGAAACACTCGTGAACACGCTTGTGAACACGCTCGCTCCTGAACACACTCACTGGTGATCACGCTCGTGAACACCCTCGTGAACACATTCGTAAACACAGTCGCTAGTGAACACACTCATGAACACAGTTGTGAACACAGTTGTGAACTCATTTGTTAAAACGCTCGTAAAAATGCTCGTAAACACACTCGTGAAACACTCTTGAAACACTCTTGAAACACTCGTGAACACGCTTGTGAACACGCTTGCTCCTGAACACACTCACTGGTGATCACACGCGTGAACACACTTGATCCTGTTCTTTGTCCTGAACGCGGAGTGTGATCATCAGGTTCGGCTCTGATCTGTGATCTCTGTTCTGATCTGTGATCTCTGTTCTGATCTCTGATCTGATCTCTCATCAGGTCCAGGAGATCCTGAAGGCTCTGGGTTTGCTGGACTGCGCTGAGACCAGGACGTCCCACCTGTCCGGGGGTCAGAGGAAGAGACTGGCCATCGCTCTGGAGCTCGTCAACAACCCGCCCGTCATGTTCTTTGACGAACCAACGAGGTGAGGGACGCCGACGCCGACGCCGGGGCTTCATGTCTAGTTTGTGTTCGTCACCTCTTTCAGTTCTCTTTCCTTTAAAACAAAAGACACGTCTCCCCCCAGACACCCGAAAAACACGCCAACAGTCGTTAGTCCAAGTCCTTTGGGCCGCTGCCAGATTATTAGTGCTCTGAATTCTTTCTTTATTGATTTGTAACCTTAATTTAATGGTTTTTACTGTTTATGATCTTAGCTTGTTTACCCTGGTCAGTTTTGTTTCAGTATTTTGAGTTCTTGTATGATTTAAAGTAGGGGTTTTCAACCGGGGGTCAGCGACCCCTAGGGGGGCCACGGAGGTACTGCAGGGGGTCCTCCAACTTAGCAAGAAATAAAGGCAATTTTAACCAAAATAATTTGTGAGAGTTAAAAAATGAATAAATAATAATTGTAACGTTCCAGCTCGGCCTAACGTTACTCCTTCCACGTCTGACGAGGACAAAGTTTCATCAACCGTAAACACATGTAGCTAATAACCCAGTCAGGAATTATAGGTTAATAAGGTGATATAAGCAGAATAAACACATTCAAAAGTTAGTATAAGTCAGTACAGAAGAGTATTAGGGCCATGCAAGAGAAAAAGGGAAGATTTTTTTTTTATTGTGCACAAACAAGTCTTAATGTCAAGAAAAAAGTCGAAATGTCAAGATTAATGTTGAAATTCAATTTTGAGAAAAATTCGAAATTTCATGAATAAAGTCGAAATTTTGCCTTTTTTCTCGACATTTTGACTTTTTTCTCGAAGTGCATAATGAAAAAAAAAATTTCCTCCTCTAAAATATTATTTTTATTTTATCAAGTTTCATCAACCGTAAACACATGTAGCTAATAACCCAGTCAGGAATTGGCTAATAGGGTGATAGAAGCAGAATAAAACACATTCAAAAGTTATTATTATAATAACCCAGTCAGGAATTATAGGTTAATAAGGTGAAATAAGCAGAATAAAACACATTCAAAACTTATTATAAGCCAGGATTAAAACTTGACACATTAAAAAAAAGGGAAAAAATAGGAATTCCAAGCGGGTCCTGCTCTGTTTTTCTCTCATCCAAGGGGCTAAAAAAGGTTGAAGACTCCTGGTCTTTATGATCTCTATGAACGTCGGAGTTGGAGTTTGTTTCTTGTCTCTGAAAGCCCCGAGGCGCTAACACAGACGTCTTTGTGTGTTTGTCTCAGCGGTCTGGACAGCTCGTCCTGCTTCCAGGTCGTGTCTCTGCTCAAAGCTCTGGCTCGGGGAGGACGGACCGTCGTCTGCACGATCCACCAACCCAGCGCCAAACTCTTCGAGCTCTTCGACAAGGTGACCCGGGAAGAACACGTGGATCTCCTGTAATCACTGCTGAGTTCTGATCACGTGTTGTCACCGAGCAGCGAGTCCTGACTGGTTCTGGTTCAGGTGGAGGTTCACGCTCTGGTCGTGCTACCAGCTAGTTAGCTCAGTCCAATTAGCCAACAACATTAGCTCGAGGGACAGCTAGTCGTTGGTCCTGGACTAGCTGTTTCTGGGTATAAAACACTCGTAAACACACTCTTAAAACACTCGTAAACACACTCTTAAAACACTCGTAAACAGTCGAAAAACACTTGTGAACACACTTGTAAACACACTCGTGAAACATTCGTAAACACTCGTGAACACACTCTTAAAACACTCGTAAACACACTCGTGAAACAGTCGTAAACACGCTTGCAAAACGCTCGTGAAACACTTGTGAAAACTCGTAAAACACTCATAAACATGCTTGTTAACACTCGTGAACACAGTCGAAAAACACTCGTAAACACAGTCGAAAAACACTTGTGAACACACTCGTGAAACATTCGTAAACACTCGTGAACACACTCGTGAAACATTCGTAAACACTCGTGAACACACTCGTGAAACATTCGTAAACACTCGTGAACACACTCGTGAAACATTCGTAAACACTCGTGAACACACTCGTGAACACTCATGAAACACTCGTAAACACACTCCTAAAACACTTGTAAACACACTTGTGAAACACTCGTAAACACACTCATGAAACATGCACGTGAAACACTTGTGAACACTCGTAAACACTCGTGAAACACTCTGGGTGGTCCTGGACTAACTGTTTGTGAACTTGAACTTGTGAACACGCTCGTGAAACATTTGTGAACATGCTTGTAAAACACTTGTGAAACACTCGTGAACACTCATGAAGATGCTCATAAACACACTCGTAAACACACTCGTGAAACACGTAAGTCTAATTAGCCAACTAGGCAGGTGGTTCAGCTGGAGGGACAGCTAGTCGTTGGTCCTGGACTGGCTACCGTGACTTTAGCTTCCTAGCATTTATTGCTGTATTGACTTCTGAGGTTTGAACCAAACCCTACATTACATGAAACCAATCATTCGTACTTCTGCTGGTCCTGGTTCCAACGCCACAGCGACGATTGAAATCAAGATGTTTGGACAGATTTGATCAGAGTTAATACCACAACCTTTGTGAACACACCCATAAAACACTTGTAAACACACTCGGAAAACACTCATGAACACACTTGTAAATCACTCGTAAACACACGGTTGAAACACTCATGAAACACTCATGAAACCTTTGTGAAGACACTCGTAAAACACTCGTAAAACACTTGTAAACACACCCGTGAAACACTCATAAACACACTCATAAAACACTTGTAAACACGCTTGTGAAACACTCATGAACACACTCGTGAAACCTTTGTGAACACACTCGTAAAACACTTGTGAACATGGTTGTGAACACAGTCGTTAACGCTTGTAAAAAACACTCGTAAACACACTTGTGAAACACTCTTGAAACACTTGTGAACACACTCGTGAACACGCTCGTGAAACACTCTTGAAACACTTGTGAACACACTCGTGAAACACTCTTGAAACACTCGTGAACACGCTCGTGAAACACTCATGAACACACTCGTGAACACGCTCGTGAACACATTTGTAAACACACTCGCTGGTGAACACATGTGAACACAGTCATTAAAACGCTCGTAAAAACACTTGTGAACAAACTCGTGAACACAGTTGTGAACACAGTCGTTAAAAACGCTGGTAAAAATGCTGGTAAACACACTCGTGAAACACTCTTGAAACACTCGTGAACATGCTCGTGAACACACTCGGTGGTTAACACGCTCTTGAACACACTTGTGAAACACACATGAACACACTCGCTCGTGAACACACTTGTGAACACAGTTGTTAAAAATGCTCGTAAAAACGCTCGTAAACACACTCTTGAAACACTTATGAAACACTTGTGAACACGCTTGTGAACACGCTCGCTCCTGAACACACTCACTGGTGAACACGGTCGTGAACACGCATGTGAACACACTTGTGAAACACTCCTAAACACACTCGTGAAAATCGTAAACGCACTCGTGAAACACTCACACAGATTTGATCGGAGTTAATAGTAACTAATATTAATTAGCATCAATGGCTAGCTAAGTCAGTGCACTACGAGGAAAAAACAATAAAACACTTGAACAACTTGAAACCAGCTGATGACATCACAGGGGGTGTATCCAGTTCTGTATGTGGATGGTGAGCTCTGATGTCAGCGACAGGAAGTGATGTCATACGTGTGTTTGCAGCTCTACGTGCTGAGTCATGGTCAGTCTGATGTTAGACAGGAAGTGATGTCATACGTGTGTTTGCAGCTCTACGTGCTGAGTCAGGGTCAGTCTGATGTTAGACAGGAAGTGATGTCATACGTGTGTTTGCAGCTCTACGTGCTGAGTCATGGTCAGTGCATCTACCGGGGGAAAGTTTCCAGTCTGGTTCCGTATCTACGAGAACTCGGACTGAACTGCCCGACCTATCACAACCCGGCCGACTTCGGTGAGTCACACACACACACACACACACACACACACACACACACACACACACACACACACACACACACACACACACACACACACATATTATTATTATTATTATTATTGTTATTATTATTATTTTCATTATTATTTTCATTATTATTATTATTTTCATTATTATTATTATTATTATTATTATTATTATTATTAGTCATGGAAGTGGCCTCCGGGGAGTACGGGGACCAGATGGAGAGACTGGTGAAGGCCGTTCAGGACAAGTGTGAGAAGGAGGAGCTGATGGATCTGGACGGAGACGCTAACGGCCACCCGCTGCTCTGGCAGAGAACCGAGGAGGTAGGAAACGTTCACTCACAGAGAACCGAGGAGGTAGGAAACGTTCACTCACAGAGAACCGAGGAGGTAGGAAACGTTCACTCGCAGAGAACCGAGGAGGTAGGAAACGTTCACTCGCAGAGAACCGAGGAGGTAGGAAACGTTCACTCGCAGAGAACCGAGGAGGTAGGAAACGTTCACTCGCAGAGAACCGAGGAGGTAGGAAACGTTCACTCACAGATATCAGGAAACAAAGATAATAAGGATGTGAAACACTCGTAAACACACTTGTGAAACACTTGTGAAACACTCGGGAACATGCTCGTAAAACACTCCTTAACAAGTTTACGACTCTTAAAACACTTGGAAACACATGTGAAACTCGTAAACACAGCTGTGAAACACTTGTGAACATGCTTGTAAAACACTTGTAAAACACTCTTAAACACACTTGTGAAATAAGTGTAAGGGGTGGAAGTGATAACGTGTGATTGAGTCCTGACATTACAGAGGTCAGCTGTCACCAGGACAGTTCAAAACCTGAGTAGATCAGGAAGTGGCTGCCGTGACTTCTGTTAGCCAAGCATGTGACAGTTTCATAATGACAAAACAAGTTCAAAGGTTGATTAACCTCACAGAATGTTTGACGAGTGTGTTTACAAGTGTGTTTACGAGTGTTTCACGAGCATGTTTACGAATGTTTCACAAGCGTGTTTACGAGTTTCATGAGTGTGTTTACGAGTGTGTTTACGAGTTTCATGAGTGTGTTTACGAGTGTTTTACGAGTGTGTTTACGAGTTTCATGAGTGTGTTTACGAGTGTTTTACGAGTGTGTTTTACGAGTGTTTTACAAGTCTTTCATGAGTGTGTTTATGAGTGTTTCACAAGTTTTTTGCGAGTGTGTTTACGAGTGTGTAGACAGACAGACAGACGGACAGACTTGTGTCTTGTGTCTTGTCCAGGTTCCTGAAGCTCCGTGTTTTTATCCTCCGCAGGAAAGCGGTCCGTCTGAAAGTTGCCACAGCTTCTCGGCCAGCTGCATGACCCAGTTCTGCATCCTGTTCCGGAGGACGTTCCTCAGCATCCTGCGGGACTCGGTGAGACGCCCGTCCCACAAACACCATGAGGGACGGGAGTCCAGAACAGGTTCTGAACAAGAACCGGTTCTCAACAAGAACCGGTTCTGAACAGGAACCGGTTCTGGACAAGAACCGGTTCCCAGGGTTTCAATTCCTTGGAATCGTTTGCAAATTTTGCAAACGATTCCCTTTTCGTTTCCAGTGGACACAAATGACGTCATCATGCACGTTGTGTAGATTACGTATTTTGCATAGCAATGTGCGTAAGCCCGCAGCTAATAGTAAACAACCATCTGGGAGGTAGCGCTGTGATTGGTTGATCTGTGATTGGTTGATCTGACGCTGTGATTGGTTGATCTGTGATTGGTTGATCTGTGATTGGTTGATCTGACGCTGTGATTGGTCGATCTGTGATTGGTCGATCTGTGATTGGTCGATCTGTGATTGGTCGATAGGTGCTGACCCACCTGCGGATCTCGTCCCACGTTGGTATTGGTCTCCTGATTGGTCTGCTGTATCTGGGCATCGGCAACGAGGCCAAGAAGGTTCTGAGCAACTCGGGCTTCCTGTTTTTCTCCATGCTGTTCCTCATGTTTGCTGCGCTGATGCCCACCGTGCTAACATGTGAGTTAGCCACACTGATGCCCACCGTGCTAACATGTGAGTTACTGATGCCCACCGTGCTAACATGTGAGTTAGCCACACTGATGCCCACCTTGCTAACATGTGAGTTAGCCACACTGATGCCCACCTTGCTAACATGTGAGTTAGCCACACTGATGCCCACCATGGTAACATGTGAGTTAGCTACGCTGATGCCCACCATGCTAACATGTGAGTTAGCCACACTGATGCCCACCGTGCTAACATGTGAGTTAGCCGCGCTGATGCCCACCGTGCTAACATGTGAGTTAGCCACACTGATGCCCACCGTGCTAACATGTGAGTTAGCAACCGACAAAGTTGTTTCCTACACGCCTCGGGAAATACGACATTAGCATCACGACTCTCACACGGAAACAACAAGCTAGCAGCTAGAGTACGATGAACCTGCGGTTCAGTTCAGGCTGATCCACTAATCAGGATCCAAGAACTCAGAGTTTAGCTGTTAGCCTACATGCTAATGTGATGTTTTGTGTGTGTGTGTGTGTGTGTGTGTGTGTGTGTGTGTGTGTGTGTGTGTGTGTGTGTGTGTGTGTGTGTGTGTGTGTGTGTGTGTGTGTGTGTGTGTGTGTGTCCAGTTCCCCTAGAGATGGGGGTTTTCCTGAGGGAACACCTGAACTACTGGTACAGCCTGAAGGCGTATTACCTGGCCAAGACCATGGCGGACGTTCCCTTCCAGGTGAGTCTGAACCAGTCCAGACCGGTCTGGACTGGTCTGGACCGGTCTGAACCGGAAGCCCTTCCAGGTGAGAGTTTCCTGCTGCTGGTGGTTCTGAAGAGTCCAGACCCGGTTCTCCTGAGATCCCTGCAGAGCTGGTCCTGGTTCTGTTTCTGGTTCTGGTTCTGATTCTGGTTCTGTGTTTCACTTAACTGCGTCAGTACATGTAGGTTCAGGCATGGCAGCCGTTTGTTGGGTTGTTGGGTTGTTAGAGTTAACCCTCTCACTGCAGGACCTGACCCGACCCTGACCCCTGACCCGGCGCTAACTTCTACTCGGAGCCAAGATTCCGGCAGGTTCTGGCTTTATTCATTCACCAGCTAAAGTCCAGGCGGGAGACGACCCAGAAACGTGGTTCTGTGTGGAACCTTCAGCGCAACGGCTCTCGGCCGAACCTGCTCAGCTGAGCCACGTTGTTCCCCAAGAGCTTCCTCTTACCGTATCGGCCTGAATATCAGACAGTGTTTTTCTATTGAAATCAGACTGAAAAAGTGGACGTCGTCTTCCATTCGGGGTCTAGACGTTATACCATCACACCACTAGATGGAGCCAGATACCTTTAAATGCTGAATTTAACTCCCCAGGACAAAGCCAACCCCTGTCACCAAGAAGAAAAATAAAAAAATAGTGGTAAGAAAGAAAAGAGAAGAAAATGAGAATAGATTTGAATGAGGCAAAATAAAAGGCTTTTCCTTTCCAATATATTGTTATAATCATTTGTTTCATTATTTTCTGTATAAAAATTGAATTTGGTGTTCAAAAAGTATTTTTTCAAACTTGAGTCTTGAAAAAGAGGGTTGTCTAATAATCAGGGTCGTCTTATATTTGGTCTCAAATACGGTATTGAAGCTTATACATCACTATGGTGGGGGTGACATCCACTGCCAATCCAGGAAGCAGGAACACACGGAGACACACGTCAGGCACTGGAAATCTGCAACAAAAAACCACAAACAAAACACGAAACCGGCACGGAGCCGACCAAAACATGAACAGCAATCGACCCAAATCTTGAGATCTGATCGCAGTCTGAGCTAATCTACCGCTACCTAACCCCAAAAACTAGAGAGCCAGCATGCAGGTGAACAAGCCAGTGTGTGTGTGTGTGTGTGTGTGTGTGTGTGTGTGTGTGTGTGTGTGTGTGTGTGTGTGTGTGTATGTATGTATATGATCATCCGTGTGTGTGTGTGTGTGTGTGTGTGTGTATATGATCATGCGTGTGTGTGTGTGTATATGATCATGCGTGTGTGTGTGTGTGTGTGTGTGTGTGTATATGATCATGCGTGTGTGTGTGTGTGTGTGTGTGTGTGTGTGTATGTATATGATCATGCGTGTGTGTGTGTGTGTGTGTGTGTGTGTGTGTGTGTGTGTGTGTGTGTGTGTGTGTGTGTGTGTGTGTGTGTGTGTGTGTGTGTGTAATAAACCAAACAAAGCTCCACCTGAAGTGTATCTTTAGTGGGGGAGGGGGGGGAGCAACCCCGCCACCCGCGAGACCAGAGGCCGACACGGAAGAACCCGGAACCCAGGCCACCGGCAACCCCACAGAGGGGAGAAGCAGGAGGGAGGCAACCCACCGCCTGCGAGGCCCCCCCCCCGGCGGCGGCTGAGGGGGTCCGCGGGCGGGGCCCCCACGGCGCGGGAAGAAGCAGCCAGGGATCCCGCGGCGGCGGACCGCGACCCAGGCAATCCCCGGCCACCCGGTCCGGGCCGGACACGCGGCCAGGAGGCCCTCACCCTTCAGGCCAACGACCCCCACCCGGCAGGGGGCCAGCCTGCCCGGAGAGACAGAGGCGCCCCGGCTGCGACGCAGGCAGGTGCACCCGCCCCCCACGAAAGTGGCCCTCCAAGACCAGAGGGGCGCCCCGCCGCAGAGGCAGCGGGGGGGAACGGAGACGGGCCCGGAGAGAGGGAACCCCTCAACAGGGCGACACCCGCGCAGGCCCGACAACGGAGGGCCCCAGACCCGGGCATCCCATTCATTCATCCATTCACCTATCCGATACCTATACTAATAATGAGATATACTATAATAATAAGATATACTATACCTAATAATAATAATAATAATAATAATAATAATAAGAAGAAGAAGAAGAAGAAGAATCCTGCATAGATAATGAGGTTAGAGAATGGGAAGATAAAGACATGGTTTAGAGGCTGAATTTCTAATTTATTTAGCAAAAACAATGGTGGACTTTGGTAGTCTCTGATGGATTCTATGGGGGGTTTGGGGGCTCCAGGTGGTCTAACTTGGTCCTGATCCTGGTTCCAGGTGGTCTAACCTGGTCCTGGTCCTGGTTCCAGGTGGTCTAACCTGGTCCTGGTCCTGGTGGTCTAACCTGGTCCTGGTTCTGGTTCCAGGTGGTCTAACCTGTGGGGGGGTCTTGGGTCTGGTCCTGGTCCAGGTGGTCTTCCCGGTCCTGTACTGCAGCATCGTGTACTGGATGACGGCTCAGCCTCCCGACGCCGGCCGGTTCTTCCTCTTCCTGTCTCTGGGGATCCTGACGTCTCTGGTGGCCCAAAGTCTGGGACTGCTGATCGGAGCCGCCTCCACCTCCCTGCAGGTGGGTGTACCCTAGACCTGGTCCTGGTCCTGGTCCTGGTCCTGGACCTGGTCCAGGACCTGGACCTGGTCCAGGTCTAGACCTCATCCAGGTCCCTCTTCTCCCCCCCAGGTGGCCACCTTCGTGGGTCCCGTCACCGCCATCCCGGTGCTGCTTTTCTCCGGCTTCTTCGTCAGCTTCGACACCATTCCCTGGTACCTGCAGTGGATGTCCTACATCTCCTACGTCAGGTGGGGGCGCCGTTTCCTCCGGTAGAATGTCCTACATCTCCTACGTCAGGTGGGGGCGCCGTTTCCTCCACTAGAATGTCCTACATCTCCTACGTCAGGTGGGGGCGCCATTTCCTCCACTAGAATGTCCTACATCAGCTACGTCAGGTGGGGGCGCCGTTTCCTCCACTAGAATGTCCTACATCAGCTACGTCAGGTGGGGGCGCCGTTTCCTCCACTAGAATGTCCTACATCAGCTACGTCAGGTGGGGGCGCCGTTTCCTCCACTAGAATGTCCTACATCTCCTACGTCAGGTGGGGGCGCCGTTTCCTCCACTAGAATGTCCTACATCTCCTACGTCAGGTGGGGGCGCCGTTTCCTCCACTAGAATGTCCTACATCAGCTACGTCAGGTGGGGGCGCCGTTTCCTCCACTAGAATGTCCTACATCAGCTACGTCAGGTGGGGACGCCGTTTCCTCCACTAGAATGTCCTACATCAGCTACGTCAGGTGGGGGCGCCATTTCCTCCACTAGAATGTCCTACATCAGCTACGTCAGGTGGGGGCGCCGTTTCCTCCACTAGAATCAGAATCAGAAAAAGCTTTATTGCCAAGTCAGACATAAATCAGACGAGAGAACTTGACTCCGGTTCACACCGATGGCACCTTTTATATGGACGCCATTTCTTGGAGGAAGGATGACACTGGGTTGGAGGAGGAGAAAAAAAAGGCATCTTCACAACGTGTATTAATACCTAGTGTCAAGGTGCAAAAAAAAAAAAAAAAACACCTCAGCACAGAAAAGCAACATACACACAACAAAACAACATCATAAGTTGGATGGGTATGGGGGGGGGTTATCAGTAAGTGTGTGTGTGTGAGCGGTAAGTCTGTGACGGCCCGGTACAGTTCTGAAAACAAGTCCACAGGTGTTTCTGAGAGAGGGGGAGGGCTAGTGGGGGCAGAGCCACTTGTTTACATTCCACCAGGGAGATTGTGACTGGAGCAGCGGGCCAAGCTGCCCTGTCAAGGTCAGATTATAGAATCAACAATTGTATTGAAAGAAAAGAAACAGGCAGACTTCAGTAATTTTCCGTCTGCCTTAAGTCTCTGGTTCATCAATGGCGACTCCAAACAGACAAATTTGTGATCAATTCCCGCCAAGCCGAGCTTCCAACTTCTCCAAGGTCTTCTCCATCTTGCCAATAAGCTCAAAGACCGCCGCCAGCCTGAGATTCTGTTCAAGAATCGCATCCAGCTTGTGGCTTTGCTCTGCCACGTTAAAGTTTGAGTGTTGATCCCCGTGCTTATTCCTTCAGCCACGTTGGGCAGCTCAGAAAGGGCCAAAACAGCTGTCGACGACTTACGCGTTTGTCGATAGGCCAGGAAAATCCCCACTCCAATTAGAAGAAATCCTGCTATCATAAATCCAATTATGAAGCATCTTCAACGTCCTCGACAGACAGGATCGCCAAACACAACGGTTTCCAATGTTTCCAGGAGTCCATTGTGTATCCGGCAAAAAATGTCCCATCGGGGCAGGAGGGCTCCCTTACCCCCTGACTTCTCGTCGCAAAAATGTAGTCAATTGTGCTGAGAGACCAGTTAATCAATTCCATGATTGTAGAGTTTCGGAGGAGTGAAAAAGAGAGACTCTGAAGACGAGACAGGACAACCTCTCACCTCTCACCTCTCACCCTCTCACCAGGTACGGGTTCGAGGGCGTGATCCTGTCCATCTACGGGCTGGACCGGGACGACCTTCACTGCGACCCCGACGACACCTGTCACTTCCAGAAGTCTGAGAACATTCTGAAGGAGCTGGACATGACGGACGCCACGCTGTCCCTGGACTTCCTGGTGCTGGCCGTCTTCTTCCTGTCCTTCAGGCTCACCGCATACTTCGTCCTCCGGTACAAGATCGTCTCCGATCGGTAGACCTGGTCCAGGACCTGGATCAGGACCTGGACCAGGACCAGGACTGGTTGCTAGTTAAGACTTTCCCTCGTACATGAAACTACTGTGAGACATTTCTTGTCAAATAACTGAAACATATACAGAGTAGAAAAAAAGAAAGAAAGAAAAATTGAGAAAAAGAAAGACAAAAAATGAAGAAAAAAGAAAAAAAGAAAATGAAGAAAAAAAAGAAAGTGAAAAAAGAAGAAAAAATAAAGAAAAATTTATAAAAAACAGAAAGATAAAAAATTGAGAAAAATGAAAACAATGAAGAAAAAAAAGAAAGAAAAAGAAAGACAAAAAATAAAGAAAAGGACAAAAAATAAAGAATGAAAAAAATGAAGAAAAAAAAGAAAGAAAAAAAGAAAGTGAAAAAAGAAGAAAAAAGAAAAATTAATAAAGAACAGAAAGAAGGAAAAAAATTGAGAAAAATGAAAACAATGAAGAAAAAAAATAAAGAAAAAGAAAGACAAAAAATAAAGAAAAAGAAAGACAAAAAATAAAGAATGAAAAAAAAGAAAGAAAAAAGAAAGTGAAAAAAGAAGAAAAAAGAAAAATTAATAAAAAACAGAAAGAAGGAAAAAATGAAGAAAAATGAAAAAAATTAAGAAAAAAAAGAAAGAAAGACAAAATAAGTCCCAGGTCCTCAGGCGGGTCCTGGAGGACCTGGAGCTAGACCTGGAGCTGGTCCTGGAGCCGGACCTGAAGGACCTGGAGGACCTGGAGCTGGTTCTCCAGGTCCTCCAGGTCTCGCTCGGCAGGAAGACTGGTGGAAAACCTTTCAGAATAAAAGCCTCTCCACTACGGAGACGGGATTTCTCTGTCCCTTCAGAGAAGGACTGGTGACATCAGACGTGAAGGCCTCGAGGACTCGGGGACTCGGGGACTCGGGGACTCAGACTGGTTCAGATTGATCAATTCTTCTTGTTTTTGTGATGTGGATTGTTTTGGTGGATGTGTGTGCGAGTGTGCGTGTGGATGTGAATGAGTGTTTGTGTGATTGTGTGTGCGGGTCAAGGAGACAGACGAGCATAAACATGTGCAGTATATGAAATGTTTTTGTTTTGTTCTAACTGTTGTCACACATTTTTGCCCGTTTTTTGCATTTGTTTTCTTTTCAAATGTATAGTGGACATGAAACGTGTAGAGCCGTGCCTGTGATTGTCTGCCCTTTTTTTAAAAAGTTGGCATAAAATTAAAAAATTGTTAACAAAAAAAAGACTGATCATCAATAAAACCGTTTCACTTCCTCACTTCCGTGTTCAGACTCATTTATCACAAACTGTCAGGGTTTGACATTTCCCCCAGTTTCAGTTTCAGTTCTGTCATTCCTGTTTCTGCCCTGATTGTCATCACCTGTGTCTCGTTATCCTCTGTGTCTCGTTATCCCCCGTGTATTTCAAAAACTTACCAGGAATATTTGTCTTATTTCGTGTTAAAATGTCTCATTTTTAGTAAAAAAATCTCATTACACTAACACGGCCCCGAGGGCGACCCCCCGAACTGTCTCGCCGGTCAGTCCCCAGAACTTTGACCATGTTTTGGCCTCAACAACTGCAATCGTGACTGGTGTTTCAGAGATTTATCGTAGCTAAACAGTTTATCCTGACTCGTTATATTTAAAACGCTGAGCATTTCACGTGTAAATAACCAGATAAACTGCAGGACTTCCTCCCTGTCGTCCTCCCTGTCGTCTCCGTCTCTTCTTGACGAGCCGAGTTTAGTTGTCGTGTTGAAGGTGATGATGAGAAACTAATGAGAAGCTTCAGGCTGTTTCACACTCTGGTCCTGAATGGAAGCAGAAGCAGCTGGTGTTGGAACCGACAGCTGATGCTCGGATCCTGATCCCTGCATCGAGTTCAGGACAAGGAACCTGGACCAAGACCAGAAACCAGGACCAGAATGTAACATATACCGTATGGGAATAAGTAGTTTGACTGCTATCAGAAGTAGGTGGTTATGAGAAGGAATTACATTGAACATAAAGAACCTCAGACACTGTAAATATGCTTGAACCAATGGTATTATTAAATAAACCAAAATAAAATAAACAGCAACAGTTGAGAAAAATCAAAACCCCAAAGTCATTGGTCATAGTTCACAGTTCATAGTTCAGAGTTCATAGCTCAGAGTTCATGTGCTCCCTGGGCTTAGCTCTCCATTGTGTTGGTTGGAGAGGTGATGAAGGGGCTGTGTGGGTTATGGAGCTGAGGGCCTGCCGTCCTGGTAGGTAAGAAACTGGCCCCTGCTCTCCGGGCTAGCTTAGCTCCCTGGGCTTAGCTCTCCGGGCTAGCTTAGCTCCCTGGGCTTAGCTCTCTGGGCTAGCTTAGCTCCCTGGGCTTAGCTCTCCGGGCTAGCTTAGCTCCCTGGGCTTAGCTCTCCGGGCTAGCTTAGCTCCCTGGGCTTAGCTCTCCGGGCTAGCTTAGCTCTCTGGGCTTAGCTCTCCTGGCTGGCTCGCCATTGTGTTTTAAGTCATCCAAGATCATTCAGGTCTGAAAAGAAACCTGGTCTGAACACAAAAAAGGCCAATAATAAATAAATACATACATTTCCAAACAATAATTCCAAAACAGTCGTTCTATAAATCATACAAATCAAACAGTGGTTTTTGCAAATCAAAATAGTCTTCAAAACCACTATCAAAATAACCAAAATCAAACAACCAAACAAACAAACCAACCAAACATTTCAAATCAGAGTAACTCACTAATTCTCTGTAGCTCATCAGCTCATCAGTAACATCAGCGGGTCATTAGGAGTAAATGGAGTCTAAAATGTGAAGATTTGATAGTTAGGATGTTTAGTTCAAATGCTGAAATGTTTGTAGAGAGAAAGCAAACAGACCTGCCACAGACAGTGATGTCACCTCACTGTCTGTGGCAAAGTGATGGCTTTAACCTGTGGGTGTAGTGGAATCACTGAGTGGAACCTGGTGTGAGTGAGTGAGTGAGTGAGTGAGTGAGTGAGTGAGTGAGTGAGTGAGTGAGTGAGTGAGTGAGTGAGTGAGTGAGTGAGTGAGTGAGCTGGTGAGTGGGTAACACACACTTTTTTCGTAGTGCAGTGGCACAACCACATTTTAACACTGGGTTACAAGAAACCAGGACCAGAAACCAGGACCAGAAACCTGGACCAGCACCAGAAACCTGGACCAGAAACCTGGACTAGCACCAGGAAGAAAATGGGGGGAAGAAAATACATCTCCACACTGAATATCATACAATACGCAGTATCAAGTTGCAAAAAAACCACCTCAGCAGCACACAGATCAAACAGACATCACAAAACTTGCATGTGGGTGTGTGGGGGGGGGCAAGTGATCGCCGTCGTGGCGCTCGAAACCCGGAGACTGTTGGGAGGGGCTGATAAGAGGGAGAGGGGGAGGGATTAGTGGGGGCAGAGTCATCTTGTTTACATTCCACCAGGAAGACTGTGACCAGGCGCGATCGGCCTGAGACCGCTCTGTCAAGGCCAGATTATAGAATCAACAATTATATTGAAAAACAGGCAGCCCAGTAATTTTCCGTCTGCCTTCAAGTCTCTGGTTCATCAATGGCGACTCCAATCAGACGAATTTGTGATCACTTCCCGCCAAGCCGAGCTTCCAACTTCTCCAGGGTGTTATCAATCTTGCCAATGAGCTCGAACACCGCCGCTAGCCTGCGATTCTGTTCAAGAATCGCATCCAGCTTGCGGCTTTGCTCCCCCAACGTTAGAGTCTGAGCGTTGGTCGCCTTGCTTGACCCTTCAGCCACGTCCGGCAGCTCTGAAAGTGCCAGAACAGCTGTCGACGACTTACGCGTTTGACGATACACCAGGAATCCCCCTCCTCTGATCAGGAGGATGATCAGGAGAAATCCTGCTATCATAAATCCAATTATGAAGGCGTCTTCAACATCCTCGACAGACAGAATTTTGAGACATAAAGGCTTCCAATATTTGTAGGAATCCATTGTATATCCAGAAAAAAATGTCCCATCGGGGCAGGACGGCTCCCTTACCCCCTGTCTTCTGGTTGCAAAAATTTGGTAAATTGTGCTGAGAGACCAGTTAATCAATTCCATGATTGTAGAGTTTCGGAGGAGTGAAAAAGAAGAGACTCTGAAGACGAGACAACAAGCAGTAGCAGGGCAGATAGATAAGGGAGAGAGCAGAAAAAGCGTCCGCCTTCGTCGAGAGCCGGAAGAAGTTATAATATTACAAAGTTCACTCTCACTCATTTTACATCATTTGGATGGGTAAATGATTCACAAAAACGAATAGTAAATGGAAAATAAATTGAGTCTAAACAATAAATATATATTTTTTAAATTATTATTGTTTTCCATTTACAATTTCACGGACCACCTGCAATACCGCCCCGGACCACCAGAGGGCCGCGGACCACCGGTTGACAATCCCTGTTCTAGCGGAATGGAGCAGAAATCAAAGCGTCATCTGCGTAGAAAATGTTTCCTCTTATCGAGGTGAAGATTACGGAGCCCCAGAGGTGACATGGAGGAAAAAAGATATAATTCGTTCCCACAAAATACTAATTTGTTCCCACGAAATACCAACATGTCATCTCTGGGGCTCCGTAGACGATCTATTTTCGTGTTTTTAATAAATTCTCTGAAACTGCTGGTGTCAAGTAAAATATTATATTTACTGCCAGAAAAAGACACCGGGATGGAAATATAACGAGTCTTCCGGGTGTTTTCACACGTCTCACTGCTAATGAGGCTGATGGGAGGAAGAAAAGAAAGAGGTCAAACGATGTTTCCACTGACAAGACGGCAGGAATACACTTGGTTTATTAGGTTTATCATGTTTATACCTTTTTTTAACCTCAATTAGAACTATAACAATGTTTTTATGTACTTTCCATGCTCAAAATCGCATTAAGCAATATTTTTTGTTTGTAACATTATCGGCAGAGTATTTGCTATTTTGTTATTTTCTCTCTCTTTTTTAATGTTGTGCAAATTCAAGTGAATAAACGTTTTTTAATCTCTTCAAAAAAAGGAGGGGGGGAGGAGGAGGAGGACGAGGACAAAAAAAGGAAATTAAAAGAAAAATAAGGAAAAAAAATAAAGAAAAAAAGAAGAAAAAAGAAAGGAAAAAAAGAATAAAAAAAGAAAAATAAAGACAAAAATAAGAAAAAATAAATAAAAACAGAAAAAGAGGAGGAGAAAAAAGGAGAAAAATAAAAAAAAAAGAAAAAAGAAGAAAAAATTTAAAAAGAACAAAAAGGAAAAATAAAGAAAATAAGAAGGAAGAAAAAGAAGAAAAAGAGGAGGAGGAGGCTGAAGAGGAGGAGGAGGAAGAGGAGGATGAAGAAGAGGAGGGGGATGAAGAGGAGGAGGAAGAGGAAGATGAAGAAGAGGAGGAGGAAGAGGAGGAGGAAGAGGAGGAGGAAGAGGAGGATGAAGAAGAGGATGAAGAAGAGGAGGAGCAGCAGAGCGGAGGCTTCAGTCGCCGCTGCTTCACTCGCAGCAGAAGGAGGTTTTTCCTCCGTTGAAGATGATTCTGACGGCATGACAAAGGCTTCCTGAGACACACACACACACACACACACACATACACACATACACACACACATCCTCCCTCAGTTTCCACGGCAACGGCATCCCCCCTTCATCCCTCCATCCTCCCTCCATCCTCCTCTTCTTCCTCCTCCGTCTCTGGATCTCCGGCTGCCGTCGCTGCTCTGGTCGTCAGGATGGGAGATAAAGGAACCAGGTAGGAGTGAGTGTGTGTGTGTGTGTGTGTGTGTGTGTGTGTGTGTGTGTGTGTGTGTGTGTGTGTGTGTGTGTGTGTGTGTGTGTGTGTGTGTGTGTGTGTGTGTGTGTGCAGCAGAAACACACCCTGATGGATGTTTCCATGTTTCCACTGAGCGTTTTTTTTTCACGTCATCCTGGTTCTTTACCATGTTGGGAGTCCCTCTCTCTCTCTCTCTCTCTGTCGTTCGGCCCGTGTGTGTGTGTGTGTGTGTGTGTGTCTGTGTCGGTTACATAACGTCGTGTCAGACCCTCGTGGAGGGGGACGTTTCCGTAGCAACGCCGACGGGTTTGTTGTGAATATTCAACGTCGTTAATGTCACTTTGGGACCATCTTGTCTTTTATTTTGAAAGTCCAGGCAGACAGGAAGTGGGAGGGGGGTTGTTTTAGACCCTGAAGACCACCTGGGTCTGGATCTGGACCTGCAGGTCCTGTTCCAGTAGAGGACTGGAACAGATCTGAAACTAGTCCTGGTTTCAGGTTTACTAGTCCTGGTTTCATCTCTACTAGTCCTGGTTTCAGATCTACTAGTCCTGGTTTCAGGTCTACTAGTCCTGGTTTCAGTTACTAGTCCTGGTTTCAGCTCTACTAGTCCTGGTTTCAGTTTTACTAGTCCTGGTTTCTACTAGTCCTGGTTTCAGGTCTACTAGTCCTGGTTTCAGTTCTACTAGTCCTGGTTTCAGGTCTACTAGTCCTGGTTTCAGTTCTACTAGTCCTGGTTTCAGGTCTACTAGTCCTGGTTTCAGTTACTAGTCCTAGTTTCAGTTCTACTAGTCCTGGTTTCAGTTCTACTAGTCCTGGTTTCAGGTCTACTAGTCCTGGTTTCAGTTACTAGTCCTGGTTTCAGTTCTACTAGTCCTGGTTTCAGTTCTACTAGTCCTGGTTTCAGTTACTAGTCCTAGTTCCAGTTCTACTAGTCCTGGTTCCAGTTCTACTAGTCCTGGTTTCAGTTCTACTAGTCCTGGTTTCAGTTACTAGTCCTGGTTTCAGCTCTACTAGTCCTGGTTTCAGTTCTACTAGTCCTGGTTTCAGGTCTACTAGTCCTGGTTTCAGTTCTACTAGTCCTGGTTTCAGGTCTACTAGTCCTGGTTTCAGTTACTAGTCCTAGTTTCAGTTCTACTATTCCTGGTTTCAGCTCTACTAGTCCTGGTTTCAGCTCTACTAGTCCTGGTTTCAGCTCTACTAGTCCTGGTTTCAGTTCTACTAGTCCTGGTTTCAGGTCTACTAGTCCTGGTTTCAGTTACTAGTCCTAGTTTCAGTTCTACTAGTCCTGGTTTCAGCTCTACTAGTCCTGGTTTCAGTTCTACTAGTCCTGGTTTCAGGTCTACTAGTCCTGGTTTCAGTTCTACTAGTCCTGGTTTCAGGTCTACTAGTCCTGGTTTCAGTTACTAGTCCTAGTTTCAGTTCTACTATTCCTGGTTTCAGGTCTACTAGTCCTGGTTTCAGCTCTACTAGTCCTGGTTTCAGCTCTACTAGTCCTGGTTTCAGTTCTACTAGTCCTGGTTTCAGGTCTACTAGTCCTGGTTTCAGTTACTAGTCCTAGTTTCAGTTCTACTAGTCCTGGTTTCAGCTCTACTAGTCCTGGTTTCAGCTCTACTAGTCCTGGTTTCAGTTACTAGTCCTGGTTCCAGTTACTAGTCCTGGTTTCAGTTCTACTAGTCCTGGTTTCTACTAGTCCTGGTTTCAGCTCTACTAGTCCTGGTTTCAGTTACTAGTCCTGGTTCCAGTTACTAGTCCTGGTTCAGTTCTACTAGTCCTGGTTCCAGTTACTAGTCCTGGTTTCAGTTACTAGTCCTGGTTTCAGTTCTACTAGTCCTGGTTCAGTTCTACTAGTCCTGGTTTCAGTTCTACTAGTCCTGGTTTCAGTTCTACTAGTCCTGGTTTCAGTTACTAGTCCTGGTTTCAGTTACAAGTCTTTCCCTGACCCTGCACCCCAACCTGGGACTTGCTGATTGGGCCGGAGCTTCGGGAGCTGCCTGCTGGCCTGCGGTCCCCACCCCTGGTCATCCCGTTGCTGCTTCCACCTGCCTGCTGTGCTGTTGACGTCCCTGACCCACCAGTCTGACCCCCGGCAGGAGTGTCCCCCCTAACGAGCCTGGTCCTGCTCAAGGTTTCTTCCTCCTAAAGGGGAGTTTTTCTTGCCACTGTTTGGCTTAAGGTTTTTCTCCCACTAGGGGAGTTTTTACCTGCCATTGTTTATGTAATAATTGCTCGGGGGTCATGTTCTGGGTATGGGTCTCTGGAAAGCGTCTAGAGACAACTCTGTTGTATTAGACGCTATATAAATAAAATTGAATTGAATTGAATAGTCCTGGTTCAGTTCTACTAGTCCTGGTTTCAGTTCTACTAGTCCTGGTTTCAGTTCTACTAGTCCTGGTTTCTACTAGTCCTGGTTTAAGTTACTAGTCCTGGTTTTAGTTCTACTAGTCCTGGTTTCAGTTCTACTAGTCCTGGTTTCAGTTACTAGTCCTGGTTTCAGTTACTAGTCCTGGTTTCAGTTCTACTAGTCCTGGTTTCAGTTACTAGTCCTGGTTTCAGTTCTACTAGTCTTGGTTTCAGCTCTACTAGTCCTGGTTTCAGTTACTAGTCCTGGTTTCAGTTCTACTAGTCCTGGTTTCAGCTCTACTAGTCCTGGTTTCAGCTCTACTAGTCCTGGTTTCAGGTCTACTAGTCCTGGTTTCAGTTCTACTAGTCCTGGTCCTGGTTTCAGTTCTACTAGTCCTGGTTTCAGTAACTAGTCCTGGTTTCAGTTACTAGTTCTGGTTTCAGTTCTACTAGTCCTGGTTTCAGTAACTAGTCCTGGTTTCAGTTACTAGTTCTGGTTTCAGTTCTACTAGTCCTGGTTTCAGTTCTACTAGTCCTGGTTTCAGTTACTAGTCCTGGTTTCAGTTCTACTAGTCCTGGTTTCAGTTCTACTAGTCCTGGTTCCAGTTACTAGTCCTGGTTTCAGTTATACTAGTCCTGGTTTCAGTTACTAGTCCTGGTTTCAGCTCTACTAGTCCTGGTTTCAGATCTACTAGTCCTGGTTTCAGGTCTACTAGTCCTGGTTTCAGTTCTACTAGTCCTGGTTTCAGTTACTAGTCCTGGTTTCATCTCTACTAGTCCTGGTTTCAGTTCTACTAGTCCTGGTTTCAGTTCTACTAGTCCTGGTTTCAGTTACTAGTCCTGGTTTCAGATCTACTAGTCCTGGTTTTAGTTACTAGTCCTGGTTTCAGTTACTAGTCCTGGTTTCAGTTCTACTAGTCCTGGTTTCAGTTCTACTAGTCCTGGTTTCAGTTACTAGTCCTGGTTTCAGATCTACTAGTCCTGGTTTCAGTTACTAGTCCTGGTTTCAGTTCTACTAGTCCTAGTTTCAGTTCTACTAGTCCTGGTTTCTACTAGTCCTGGTTTCAGTTCTACTAGTCCTGGTTTCAGTTCTACTAGTCCTGGTTTCAGATCTACTAGTCCTGGTTTCAGTTACTAGTCCTGGTTTCAGTTATTAGTCCTGGTTTCAGTTCTACTAGTCCTGTTTTCAGATCTACTAGTCCTGGTTTCAGATCTACTAGTCCTGGTTTCAGTTCTACTAGTCCTGGTTTCAGTTCTACTAGTCCTGGTTTCAGTTCTACTAGTCCTGGTTTCAGATCTACTAGTCCTGGTTTCAGGTCTACTAGTCCTGGATTCAGCTCTACTAGTCCTGGTTTCAGTTCTACTAGTCCTGGTTTCAGGTCTACTAGTCCTGGTTTCAGTTACTAGTCCTGGGTTCAGTTACTAGTCCTGGTTTCAGTTCTACTAGTCCTGTTTTCAGATCTACTAGTCCTGGTTTCAGTTCTACTAGTCCTGGTTTCAGATCTACTAGTCCTGGTTTCATCTCTACTAGTCCTGGTTTCAGTTACTAGTCCTGGTTTCAGTTACTAGTCCTGGTTTCAGGTCTACTAGTCCTGGTTTCAGCTCTACTAGTCCTGGTTTCAGGTCTACTAGTCCTGGTTTCAGTTACTAGTCCTGGTTTCAGCTCTACTAGTCCTGGTTTCAGGTCTACTAGTCCTGGTTTCAGCTCTACTAGTCCTGGTTTCAGTTCTACTAGTCCTGGTTTCAGTTACTAGTCCTGGTTTCAGCTCTACTAGTCCTGGTTTCAGTTCTACTAGTCCTGGTTTCAGTTCTACTAGTCCTGGTTTCAGTTACTAGTCCTGGTTTTAGTTCTACTAGTCCTGGTTTCAGTTACTAGTCCTGGTTTCAACTCTACTAGTCCTGGTTTCTACTAGTCCTGGTTTAAGTTACTAGTCCTTGTTTCAGTTACTAGTCCTGGTTTCTACTAGTCCTGGTTTCAGGTCTACTAGTCCTGGTTTCAGTTCTACTAGTCCTGGTTTCAGTTCTACTAGTCCTGGTTTCAGATCTACTAGTCCTGGTTTCAGTTCTACTAGTCGTGGTTTCAGTTACTAGTCCTAGTTTTAGTTCTACTAGTCCTGGTTTCAGTTCTACCAGTCCTGGTTTCAGTTCTACTATTCCTTGTTTCAGTTGTACTAGCCCTGGTTTCAGTTCTACTAGTCCTGGTTTCAGTTCTACTAGTCCTGGTCTCAGTTCTAGTAGTCCTAGTTTCAGCTCTACTAGTCCTGGTTTCAGTTCTAGTAGTCCTGGTTTCAGGTTTACTAGTCCTGGTTTCAGGTCTACTAGTCCTGGTTTCAGTTCTACTAGTCCTGGTTTCAGGTCTACTAGTCTTGGTTTCAGGTCTACTAGTCCTGGTTTCAGTTCTACAAGTCCTGGTTCCAGTTCTACTAGTCCTGGTTTCAGTTCTACTAGTCCTGTTTTCAGTTCTACTAGTCCTGGTTTCAGTTCTACTAGTCCTGGTTCCAGTTCTACTAGTCCTGGTTTCAGTTCTACTAGTCCTGTTTTCAGTTCTACTAGTCCTGGATTCAGTTACTAGTCCTGGTTTCAACTCTACTAGTCCTGGTAAAGACCACGTCTCTCCAGTGTTAGCGTCGCTCCATTGTTTACCCGTAAAATTCAGAATCCAATTTAAAATTGTATTACTTGCGTATAAAGCCCAAAACGGCTTAGCTCCGCAGTATTTACAAGACCTGATAGTGCCTTATGTTCCTGGCAGAGCTCTCCGTCCTCAGAGTGCAGGTTTACTCGTAGTTCCTTGAGTATCCAAATGTAGATTTGGAGGGCGGGCGTTCTGCTATCAGGCACCATTACTTTGGAACCAACTTCCAATCTGGGTTAAGGAGGCTGACACCACCTCCACCTTTAAAACTAAACTTAAAACCTTTCTGTTTAGTAAAGCCTATAGTTAGTGTTTAGTAAACCTCTAGCTGGTGTTGGTAAATCTCTAGGTAGTGTAAACTCTAGTGTGTTAGAGTTGCTCCTGTAGTTTCTTGTGCTGGCCCCCCCTTCTCCTCCCTTTTCTCTCTTTTGTCCATGTTGCAGCATCCTTTGCCGGACACCGGAACCTGCAGCGTGGGAGTGAGAGGGGCAGGGTAACGGCCCGGGCAGGCAGGGGAGAGGTTTGTCCGTCAAGACTCCTCTCCCTGGCCCTGCCCCTTCTCAACCTTTCCCCGACCCTGCACCCCAACCTGGAACTTGATGATTGGGCCGGAGCTTCGGGAGCTGCGTGCTGGCCTGCGGTCCCCACCCCTGGTCATCCCGTTGCTGCTTCCACCTGCCTGCTGTGCTGTTGCCGTCCCAGACCCACCAGTCTGGCCCTCGGCAGGAGGGTCCCCCCTTATGAGCCTGGTCCTGGTCCAGGTTTCTTCCTCCTAAAGGGGAGTTTTTCTTGCCACTGTTTGGCTTAAGGTTTTTCTCCCACTAGGGGAGTTTTTACCTGCCATTGTTTATGTAATAATTGCTCGGGGGTTTATGTTCTGGGTCTCTGGAAAGCGTCTAGAGACAACCTTTGTTGTATTAGACGCTATATAAATAAAATTGAAATTAAATAAAAAAACTAGTCCTGGTTCCAGTTCCTGTTCCGTGATCCGGTTCCCCCCAGAGAGGAAGGAGCTGCTGTGTCTCGTGATCCGGAGGAACCGCCGGAGAATACTAACGAGTCTGGGGACCGGACCCCCATACAGAGCAGCTCCCGGGGGCCGGCGGGTTCTTAGGGGGGCCGACTCCCGGGGGGCCAGGGATCCACGTGGGCTGACCGGGAGGTTCTGTAGTGCTGTAGTCTAGAGACGAAAACCTCCCCGGACCAGAACTCTTCCATGAACCGTCAGGTTTTACTGCCTCGTATTTGTTCAACATCAGCTGCTGAAGTTCTAAGTGCTCGTAAAAGATCTGAGTCCAGCTGGACCCGGGCCAGAACTCGTTACAGGGTCATTGGGGCCGGAACTCGGGCCAGAACTCGTTAAACCGGGTCATTACGGGGGTGGCCGGGCAAGAACTTGTTACTCCACGTCAGCAAAGTTCCGAGTGTCGTATTCTCTAATAAATCAGCTCGCTGAGACGGAATATACTGGTTCTCCAGTTCTGGTTGAAGCCTGTTCCAGTGGTCCCGGACACACCCGTCCCTGTTCCAGTGGTGGTCCCGGACGCACCCGTCCCTGTTCCAGTGGTGGTCCCGGACGCACCCGTCCCTGTTCCAGTGGTGGTACCGGACACACCCGTCCCTGTTCCCGTGGTGGTCCCGGACGTACCCGTCCCTGTTCCAGTGGTGGTCCTGGACACACCCGTCCCTGTTCCAGTGGTGGTCCCGGACCCACCCGTCCCTGTTCCAGTGGTGGTCCTGGACGCACCCGTTGTTACTTCCTGTTTTATTTTGAAGCCCATGTCTTTGTGTTTCAGTTCCGGTTTGACCTTCCTGTTTCCACCTGCCCTGATCGTCTCCACCTGTCTCTCGTCAACCCTCGTGTATATCTAGTCTTTTCTTTCCCTGCTGGTCCGGACTGTTTCCTCCCTCCGTGTTTTTCCAAGTCCTCCAAGGCTTTTGTAGTTTTTGGTTCTTGTTTGAGTTCTGGCTTTTTTGTATCCTGCTCAGCAGCACTTTGGTTTTGTTCCAAGTTAAATAAATCAAAGTTTTTGGAACTCCTGCGTCTCTCCTGCGTCTGGGTCCGACTACAACCGCATCGTGACAACCGTCCTGAATGGACCGCGGCGTCGTCGGGGGAGTCTTCACTCACGTCCTCCTTCACTGACACCACAGTCGGATATCGATCAGCTGTTAGCGGAGCGTCCTGATCGATCAGGGGACTGAGACTCTTATTGATCTGCTGCAGTTTAAACACAACATCAACCAAAGAGCCGCTGAATCCTCCAAACAAAACGTCTTTGGAGACTTTTAACATTTATAGATGTAACTAAAACCACGCAAAGTCAGATTTGGGATCATTATTCCACATTTATGAGACATTAATGGACTGAAACAGCCGTCGGTCAGAAGGAACGAGGCGGCTTGTTTCTGACCTGCTACAGCTTTACAGTGTGAGGTTGTTAAAGTCACTCACACTAGGGATTTCTTTCTTTCTTTCTTTCTTTCTTTCTTTCTTTCTTTCTTTCTTTCTTTCTTTCTTTCTTTCTTTCTTTCTTTCTTTCTTTCTTTCTTTCTTTCTTTCTTTCTTTCTTTCTTTCTTTCTTTCTTTCTTTCTTTCTTTCTCTCTTTCTTTCTTTCTCTCTTTCTTTCTTCTCAGAACCATAAATCAGTTTTACACAAAAACGTCATCAACGGGAATTTATCGTTTTTACCGTGAGATACAAATTCTTACCGTGGGGAATTTTTTTGACGGTT
This sequence comes from Cololabis saira, assembly GCF_033807715.1. Taxonomy (NCBI): domain Eukaryota; kingdom Metazoa; phylum Chordata; class Actinopteri; order Beloniformes; family Belonidae; genus Cololabis; species Cololabis saira. The sequence continues at coordinate 49,236,113 of NC_084590.1, forward strand.
TATCGTGAACGGTAAAATATCACCCATTCCTAACTCACACACCCACACACACACAATGGTTACCATGGAAACACAGATACATTCACAGGTGAAACTTGGAAATGGAAGCTTCACGTTAGCCCTCTCCGGGTTAGCGTGAAGGTACTTCCTGTTGTCCAAACATCTGTGGACTCTGAGGTGTCTGGGATGGACCGTCGCCATGGAAACATGGATCGTCCTGAGCGAGGAGTACCACAGGGTTCTGTACCAGGACCCCGGGTCTTTAGTTCTGCTAGCGGTAGCAGAGTTTACGGCGTGTCCGAAATGCCGTACTAAACAGGATATACTCAAAAAAAATAGTATAAGTGTAATATCAGTAGTATGCATTAATTTGGACGTACTACTCAGAGCCACACGGCAGTTCCTGCCGTTGGCAGGGGGAGTTGTTACCATGGTAACAGCAGCACTTCCTGCCATTGGTGGGGGGAGTTGTTACCATGGTAACAGCAGCACTTCCTGCCATTGGGAGGGGGAGTTGTTACCATGGTAACAGCAGCACTTCCTGCCGTTGGGAGGGGGAGTTGTTACCATGGTAACAGCAGCACTTCCTGCCGTTGGGAGGGGGAGTTGTTACCATGGTAACAGCAGCACTTCCTGCCGTTGGGAGGGGGAGTCGTTACGTGGTAACAACTCCCCCTCCCAACTGCAGGAAGTGCTGAGGGGGAAATATCAGTTTTTGTAAATACCCGGCTATGTGGAAACGTGGCCTCAAACTCTTCTTTGTAACTTTGTTTAGTTCTTTATTGTTCTGTTGTGTGAAGTGATGAACTCTTATCCTGAATGCTGACTTGTAGAATCTTAACAGTCTCTTATCGTGATATCAAGCCTCTTATCGTGATATGGAGCCTCTAAAAGCTGCTCGTGCTGCCGGTTTGGACCAGGAAGTGAAACCCTTCTCCTTTACTGGCTCCGGTCTCGTCCTGCCAGCCGCTCCGACGTTTCCAGATCTGCATCTCTAAGTGGTTCCACTTAGAGTTGGACTGCACATCCGACCGATGAATCTTTAATGTGTTTACAGCGTTAGTCTCTGCTCTGATCAGCTGGTCCTGGTTCTGCTGATGGTGGGAAGGTTATTAAACATGAGTTCTGGTTTCCTTGGTGTTAAAAGTTGTTCCCCCTTTGGTCCTGATTCTTGGCGTTGAACTCTATTAGCAGTAATTGCAGAGTTGATGGTGATGACGTCATCGAGCTCCCAGCAGCCCCAGCGGTTTCCCGGAACAACGCCCAGTGCTAATGGAGATGCTAATTCATCATTAACATGGAGATGACTGATGGATGGATGGATGGATGGATGTGGATGGATGGATGAATGAATGAATGAATGAATGAATGAATGAATGAATGAATGGATGGATGGATGGATGGATGGATGGATGGATGGATGGATGGATGGATGGATAATGGATGGATGGATGGATGGATGGATGGATAATGGATGGATGGATGGATGGATGGATGGATGGATGGATGGATGGATGGATGGATGGATGGATGGATGGATGGATGGATGGATGGATGGATGGATGGATGGATGGATGGACGGACGGATGGATGGATGGATGGACGGACGGATGGATGGATGGACGGACGGACAATGGATGGATGGATGATCCAGGGAACGACTGATTGGTTCTTCTCTTCTTTCCAGAGTCTTCAAGAAAGCCAGTCCTAATGGAAAGGTGAGTTCTTAGTTTTCCTAAGTTTTATCTTCCTTTTTAATTCAAATAATGGTTTTATTTCTCTTGGGATTTTATGTAGCTGTAAAAACTTTGAATTGTGTTCTACAAGTGATCTAGCCTTGCTTTGCTTTACTTTGCTTTGCTTTGCTTTGCTTTGCCTAGCCTAGCCTAGCCTTGCCTTGCCTTGATTTCAACCTGATCTCACAAAAATCCGTGAAATGCCCACGACCTCTCACCACTATTTTCCATGGTATATACAAGGAAAATGGTATAATTCCGTGGGAGCACCCGTGTGATATTGTACCATGCAAAGTCAATGGGATCCGTTGTCGTGATATATACACGGATTATGACATTATTATTATTTATATATTATTCTTTGTTATAGTGGCTAAATTATGAGTTTTTGTCGTGCAAGGTACTCTTTGTTACTGTCAGTTTGTAAAAGCATGTTTTTAACGCTGTTTTAGCAGTGTTTTATTGAGGTTTTAATGGGAACACCACGGGTATAGTACTATGCAAAGTCAATGGGATCCGTCACCCGATTTGACTGCTGTCATACCATTGAATGAAGGACAAAACGATAAAAATCATCCCATAGATATGGGCCAGTAGGGCCCTACTCTACCTACTAGTAGGCGCAGGAGGCTGTTATCGCCCCTTTCTATGGCTAACCCCATGTTATTAATGCTTGCTATGGAGCTCACACCTCCTTATCGCCCCTTTCTATGGCTAACCATGTTATTAATGCTCAGTAGGCACAGAAGTTTTGTTATGAAGCTCACACCTCACCTCCCTTTTTTATGTATTTAGCTAGAATTTTAAAACCTGAACAATAGAGTTCAACGTAAACTGCCGGATCTTGTCCATTAAAAACAATACTTTTTGGAACATAATGTAACGACCACAGATAAGATAAGGCCTTGCCTGCCTGGGCAACACATCAGCATTTGGCCGACTGGTTAGTGCAGTTGACTGTGGTCTGGGAGACTGTGGTTCGAGACGCTCTGGGCACGACTTGTTCGCCACAGTATTTTCCTCATTGTGTTATGGTTTTCTTTTAATATCTTTAACATTTCTAAACACAAAAACACGAAAGTGTCCTTGATAATTCGATAATACAATAGGTTCATGTTAAGGACATCCGTTTTAATTAGTTCTCTGAAATTCTAGACTCTGTATCAGGAGGTGACCCTCATCCACTGTGCCGAGTTTCAGATCTGTGTGACCTTCCGAAGTTGCAAAGGTCACCGCGTCTGTTGCTTTTCGGGCCTGCAAAGCCTATTTCGTGTCTTTTTTTGCATAGTTCACTAACGCTTTGAGCTAGGAGGCTGAAAATCTAGACTCGGTATCAGGAGGTGACTCTCATCCACTGTGCCGAGGTCCAGATCCATGCGACCTTCGGAAGTGCCAAAGGTCACCGTGGTGCCTTTTTTGGGCCTTTTTTGTGTGTTTTTTGAATAAAAAACACATAAAGGCATTTTACGTTGAATTCTATTGTTCAGGTTTTAAAATTCTAGCTAAATACATAAAAAAGGGAGGTGAGGTGTGAGCTTCATAACAAAACTCATGTGCCTACTGAGCATTAATAACATGGGGTTAGCCATAGAAAGGGGTGATAACAGCCTCCTGCGACTACTAGTAGCTAGAGTAGGGCCCTACTGGCCCATATCTATGGGATGATTGTTATCGTTTTGTCCTTCATTCAATGGTATGACAGCAGTCAAATCGGGTGACAGATCCCATTGACTTCGCATAGTACTATATCCGTGGTGCTCCCATTAAAACCTCAATAAAACACTGCTAAAACAGCGTTAAAAACATGCTTTTACAAACTGACAGTAACAAACAGTACCTTGCGCGACAAAAAGCGCGACAAAAACTCATAATTTAGCCACTATAACAAAGAATAATATATAAATAATAATAATGTAATAATCCGTGTATCACAACAACGGATCCCATTGATTTTGCATGGTACAATATCAGTGGTGCTCACACGGAATTATACCATTTTCCGTGTATATATCACGGAAAATAGTGGTGAGAGGTTGTGGGAATTTCACAGATTTTTGTGAGATCAGGTTGCTTGATTTGCCTTGCTTTAATTTGCTTTGTTTTGCTTTGCTTTGCTTTGCTTTGCTTTGCTTTGCTTTGCTTTGCTTTGCCAGATCCGGTCCTTTTGTTGACCCCTGTTCTTTTTCCTCAGCTCACCGTCTACCTGGGAAAGAGGGACTTCGTGGACCAGGTGGACCTGGTGGAGCCTGTTGGTGAGCAGAACTCTAGTCCGGTTAGTCCGGTCTAATCCGGTCTAGTCCGGTCTAGTCCGATTAGTCCGGTCCGTCTTCACCTTCTCTTCCTGTCTTTTCCAGACGGCGTGGTTCTGATCGACCCGGAGTACCTGAAGGAGAGGAAAGGTACAAACCCCTAGTTTACCACCGTGGGGTTCCTCAGGGAGCCGTTCTGGAGCCCCTGATCCCTCTAAATATCTTACACCAGGAATATTCAACCTTTTTCATCCCTTGGATGAGAGAAAAACAGAGCAGGGAAAAACCCGCTTGGAATTCTGATTTTTTCAAATTTGTGTCAAGTTTTAAGCCTGCTTCATAATAACTTTTGAATGTGTTTTTTATTCTGATTATATCACCTTATTAACCAATTCCTGACTGGGTTATTAGCTACATGTGTTTACGGTTGATGAAACTTTGTCCTCGTCAGACGTGGAAGGAGTAACGTTAGGCCGAGCTGGAACGTTACAATCTCCAGCTTTAGACTTCGTTATTGTCACTAATTTATCCTTCAGGTCCAACTAGCGTTAAATAGGAAATAGCCAAGTCAATTTCACAATTAATTTTCTTCTCTTAAACAGCTAGCTAGCTTGTTTTTCTGTTTTTTAGTCACATGACTCACGTCATGGGAATCATTTTATCGCACTAACAATTGTAGATTGTTGGACTCCGGATGGTTCAGAAAAGCTTTTCTAACACTTTTATAGGCAGGAGAAGCTGCTTCTCTAGGACCCTGCTGATGTTTTAGCTTGTTAGCATCGTGCTACACACAGACCTGTTGATGGAAGGTTGTGTCTGCAGTGTTGGTGACGCTAACCTGAGGTTGTGTCTCCAGTGTTGGTGACGCTAACCTGAGGTTGTGTTTCCAGTGTTCGTGACGCTAACCTGAGGTTGTGTCTCCAGTGTTGGTGACGCTAACCTGCGGTTGTGTTTCCAGTGTTGGTGACGCTAACCTGCGGTTGTGTTTCCAGTGTTCGTGACGCTAACCTGAGGTTGTGTTTCCAGTGTTGGTGACGCTAACCTGCGGTTGTGTTTCCAGTGTTCGTGACGCTAACCTGCGGTTGTGTTTCCAGTGTTGGTGACGCTAACCTGCGGTTGTGTTTCCAGTGTTTGTGACGCTAACTTGCGGTTGTGTCTGCAGTGTTTGTGACGCTAACCTGAGGTTGTGTTTCCAGTGTTCGTGACGCTAACCGGAGGTTGTGTTTCCAGTGTTGGTGACGCTAACCTGCGGTTGTGTTTCCAGTGTTTGTGACGCTAACTTGCGGTTGTGTTTCCAGTGTTGGTGACGCTAACCTGCGGTTGTGTTTCCAGTGTTGGTGACGCTAACCTGAGGTTGTGTCTGCAGTGTTCGTGACACTAACCTGCGGTTGTGTTTCCAGTGTTCGTGACGCTAACCTGCGCGTTCCGCTACGGCCGCGAGGACCTGGACGTGCTGGGCTTGACCTTCCGGAAGGATCTGTTCCTCGCTAACGTCCAGGCGTTTCCTCCGCTAGCCGAGCAGAAGACGAGTCTGACGCGCCTCCAGGAACGACTGATGAAGAAGCTGGGAGACCACGCCCACCCCTTCACCTTCCAGGTACTTCCAGGCCACGCCCACTCCCTGCTGGGCCACGCCCACTCTCTGCTAGGCCACGCCCACCTCTCTGCTAGACCATATCTCTGCTAGGCCACGCCCCCCGGGTCTGAATCAGGTCCTTGTTTCTTCCAGATCCCCCTGAACCTTCCCTGCTCCGTCACCCTGCAGCCGGGACCCGAGGACACGGGGAAGGTTGGTGCTTCCTCTGCTCTAAACTAATAATAATAATAATAATAATAATAATAATAATAATAATAATAATAATAATAATAGTAATAATAATAATAATCCATCCCTGCTCCTACTGATCCAGATGTTTCTCCTCAGGCCTGCGGCGTCGACTTCGAGGTCAAAGCTTTCTGTGCAGAAAACGTGGAAGAAAAGATCCACAAAAGGTAAGAGGTAGTCGGCTGCCCCCCCCCCCGGTAGACCCTGGGGGGCCGCGGTCCCTCCCTGGTGATGCCGTGTCCTTGTCCTCCAGGAACTCGGTGCGTCTGGTCATCAGGAAGGTCCAGTTTGCTCCGGAGAAAGCGGGTCCTCAACCGACGGCCGAGACCACCAGGCAATTCCTGATGTCGGACAAACCGCTGCACCTGGAGGCGTCTCTGGACAAGGAGGTAACGCCTGTTACTGTAACCATGACGACCGTAACCATGACGACTGTAACCAGGACGACCATAACCCTAACTCTGGACAAGGAGGTAACACCTGTTACTGTAACCATGACGACCGTAACCCTAACTCTGGACAAGGAGGTAACACCTGTTACCGTAACCATGACGACCATAACCCTAACTCTGGACAAGGAGATAACACTTGTTACTGTAACCATGACAACCATAACCCTAACCCTGGACAAGGAGGTAACAAGTCAATTCACAATTTACAATTTACTTTGTACAATTCAATCTGGAAACTAGATCTTGGTTGCTCTCGTCTAGCTACATGGGTTGCTATGGTAACGGGGGTGTGTCCTGACCTGAAGTTGCTATGGTAACGGGGGTGTTGGGGGTGTGTCCTTACCTGAGGTTGCTATGGTAACGGGTGTGTCCTGACCTGAGGTTGCTATGGTAACGGGGGTGTTGGGGGCGTGTCCTGACCTGAGGTTGCTATGGTAACAGATTCTCTGTCTCCTGCAGATCTACTACCACGGCGAGCCGATCAGCGTCAACGTTCACGTCACCAACAACACCAACAAGACGGTGAAGAAGATGAAGATCTCGGGTACGTGGTTCCCCCCCCCGGTTCCCGCTGGGTTGTGCTAATGCTGCTAACGCTGGTCTGCGTGCTAACGCTGGTCTGCGTGCTAACGCTGGTCTGCGTGCTAATGCTGGTCTGCGTGCTAACGCTGCTAACGCTTGTCTGTGCTAACGCTGCTAACGCTGGTCTGCGTGCTAACGCTGGTCTGTGTCTCCGCAGTACGACAGTACGCCGACATCTGCCTGTTCAACACGGCGCAGTACAAATGTCCGGTGGCCGTCGAGGAGTCGGAGTGAGTTTCCATCGTTCACCAACACCGATTCTGGAGACTCTGTTTCCGATCATTCAGCTGAATCTTCTTCTCTCCTCAGCGACGTCGTTGCTCCCAGCTCCACCTTCTGCAAGGTGTTCACGCTGACGCCGTTCCTGGCCACCAACCGGGAGAAACGGGGCCTGGCGCTGGACGGGAAGCTGAAGCACGAGGACACCAACCTGGCGTCCAGCACGCTGTGAGTGTCGCCCGGGTCGCCCGGGTCGCCCTCGTCGCCCGGGTCGCCCTCGTCGCCCGGGTCGCCCTCATCACCCTCCCCGCCCGGGTCGCCCTCATCGGTCCGAGGCAGATATGCTGATGACTAGTGTTTTCTGTGTTTTGTGTCAACAGCTTGAAGGACGGAGCCAACAGGGAGATTCTGGGCATCATCGTGTCCTACAAGGTCAAGGTGAAGCTGGTGGTGTCGAGAGGCGGGTCGGTACTCTGGTATTACCTACTCAGACGAGCTTTAAAGTCCAACTCACGGCAGAGTTATTCACGAAAACGAAGGAAATAACGAAAACGAAAATTGAAAAAACAATGACGTTAACTGAACTAAATAAAAACGAAAATTAAAAGACAAAAACGATAACTAACTGAAACTATATTGCGTGATATAATTTCCTCCGTTTTCGTCCCTGTCAATATAAGACATATATGGTATGATCAATTTATTCTGCTCTGGCCGTTTCTCTCCAACTGGCAGCTACGGCACCTTAACGCCTCACGGTCCGTGACGTCAAAACTAAAACGAATAAAAACTAAACTAAAACTAAGCATTTTTGAAAATATAAAAACTAATAAAAACTATCAAACCCACGCTAAAAACGAATTAAAACTAACTGAATTGAAGGAGAAAAAGTCAAAACTAAATAAAAATAAACTAAAATGAAAAATTCAAAACTATTATAACCCTGGTCCCCTGATCACGGTAACACGAACATGTGCACTCCCTCGTTCTCCTGGGAACTCCCTCGTTCTCCTGGGAACTCCCTCGTTCTCCTGGGGACTCCCTCGTTCTCCTGGGAACTCCCTCGTTCTCCTGGAGACTCCCTCGTTCTCCTGGGGGACTCCCTCGTTCTCCTGGAAACTCCCTCGTTCTCCTGGGAACTCCCTCGTTCTCCTGGGGACTCCCTCGTTCTCCTGGGGACTCCCTCGTTCTCCTGGGGACTCCCTCGTTCTCCTGGGGACTCCCTCGTTCTCCTGGGGACTCCCTCGTTCTCCCTCGTTCTCCCTCGTTCTCCTGGGAACTCCCTCGTTCTCCTGGGGACTCCCTCGTTCTCCCTCGTTCTCCCTCGTTCTCCTGGGAACTCCCTCGTTCTCCTGGGGACTCCCTCGTTCTCCCTCGTTCTCCCTCGTTCTCCCTCGTTCTCCTGGGAACTCCCTCGTTCTCCTGGGGACTCCCTCGTTCTCCTGGGGACTCCCTCGTTCTCCCTCGTTCTCCCTCGTTCTCCTGGGAACTCCCTCGTTCTCCTGGGGACTCCCTCGTTCTCCCTCGTTCTCCTGGGGACTCCCTCGTTCTCCCTCGTTCTACTGGGGACTCCCTCGTTCTCCTGGGGACTCCCTCGTTCTCCCTCGTTCTCCTGGAGACTCCCTCGTTCTCCCTTGTTCTACTGGGGACTCCCTCGTTCTCCCTCGTTCTCCTGGGGACTCCCTCGTTCTCCCTCGTTCTCCTGGGAACTCTCTCGTTCTCCTGGGGACTCCCTCGTTCTCCCTCGTTCTCCTGGGGACTCCCTCGTTCTCCTGGGGGACTCCCTCGTTCTCCTGGGGACTCCCTCGTTCTCCTGGGGACTCCCTCGTTCTCCTGGGGACTCCCTCGTTCTCCTGGGGGACTCCCACGTTCTCCTGGGGACTCCCTCGTTCTCCTGGGGACTCCCTCGTTCTCCTGGGGACTCCCTCGTTCTCCTGGAGACTCCCTCGTTCTCCCTCGTTCTCCTGGGGACTCCCTCGTTCTCTTGGGGACTCCCTCATTCTCCTGGGGACTCCCTCATTCTCCTGGGGACTCCCTCATTCTCCTGGAGACTCCCTTGTTCTCCTGGAGACTCCCTCGTTCTCCTGGGGACTCCCTCGTTCTCTTGGGGACTCCCTCATTCTCCTGGGGACTCCCTCGTTCTCCTGGGGACTCCCTCGTTCTCCTGGGGACTCCGTCGTTCTCCTGGGGACTCCCTCGTTCTCCTGGGGACTCCCTCGTTCTCCTGGGGGACTCCCTCGTTCTCCTGGGGACTCCCTCGTTCTCCTGGGGACTCCCTCGTTCTACTGGGGACTCCCTTGTTCTACTGGGGACTCCCTCGTTCTCCTGGAGACTCCGTCGTTCTCCTGGGGACTCCCTCGTTCTCCTGGGGACTCCCTCGTTCTCCTGGGGGACTCCCTCGTTCTCCTGGGGACTCCCTCGTTCTCCTGGGGACTCCCTCGTTCTACTGGGGACTCCCTTGTTCTACTGGGGACTCCCTCGTTCTCCTGGGGACTCCCTCGTTCTCCTTGGGACTCCCTCGTTCTCCTGGGGACTCCCTCGTTCTCCTGGAGACTCCCTCGTTCTCCCTCGTTCTCCATCCATCATCCATCCATCCATCCTCCTCCTCTGGATTGATGTGCCCAAGAAACAAAAGAAATTCTGACTTTTTAGTCAGAAAAGCAGAAACATATTTTAGATAAAACTCAACAATTATGACTCATAAACTTGCAAATTGGTGATAAAACCCTTTTGTAACTCTAAAGTCTGGAATTAATAACTGCAAAATGATCCCAGTTTGGATTTTCTGTCTAAAAGAACTAAGAAAACGAGCCAGAGTTTGACTTTAAAGCTCAGTTCTGCTGTGACTCCCCGTCCCTGCCGCGGTGAAGCTAACGGTGCTAAATGTTGTGATTTCAGGCTCCTGGGAGATCTGGCTGCCAGGTAACTTCCAGAAACACACCTGATAATCACAAAGGTCACCTGAACCCGTCGCTGCTAAACTCCTGAGCGGCTTGCGGACAGATTATGTTATTATTATGGGCTGTATCACCCACCACTGCTGTGTTTTTCAGTGACGTCTCCGTGGAGCTGCCGTTCACGCTGATGCACCCGAAGCCGCTGGAGGATTCTTTCTACCGAGACGGTGAGTTTCCTCCGTCTGGCCGGTCCTGGAAAAACCTCCTGAGGAACCACCGATTCCTGCACATGAACGTGGTTTCCATGGTGACCAGTCTTCAGTTTGGAGGTCCCGGACGAGCCCCCAAACGACTTCCTTGATCAGAATTGAGGGTCAAGCATCTTAAATGCTGTTGAGATTCATTGTTGCATTGGCCACGGTTACATGATGTTTTTTAATTCCGAATTAATTATTCCGAATTAAATAATTCAGAATTAAACTATTTTCCTTCAAGTTTACATGGAAATATTAATTAGGGATTGAGATTTCCATGGAAACACGTTTGATGGGCTTTATCCAATTCCTCTCCAGGTCTGGGGGTTGGGAAGGTTCTGATTGGATAGGGGGGGGACCGGAACTTAAACTACCGGAAGAAAAACTAACTTAGCCGCTACAACTTTGAAAAGATCACCATTTTGATGTTTCCTGTTTCCATCTGTTCTTTTAATGATTTCTATTTATTAAATAAATGGTCTCTGCTCTTGACCAGCGTTTACTGCTGCTGCATCTTGAAACTTTGTTTGGAAAACCAGCCCAGTGGAATATAAGCGTCATGGAGACAGACGGGGGAGGGAACGAGCAGAAAGAAAGACCGGAATTAATTTAAAGCGGAATGAGTGTATACATGATCGCGGACTAAACCAGCCACTTACTTCGGAATTAAGTTTAATTAGGAATGGCCATTTTCATTCGGAATTAGGTGTTTACATGGTAATTTTTACTCATTTTAAAGGAGCATGAGGCCGGATTGTGGCAGGATTTATGAAAAAAATCTGTATATGTTTTAAGTTTTCTAGTAATAATGTCAGATGAAGCGTTCCAAACCAAAAAGAATGATTCCTCTAGTGTATCTCTCTGTTACCTTGAACAGGCTGTGTGCTGCAAAATGTGCTGCAATTCGGTCCCGAATTTCCCGCGCTGGGCTGTGGATGTGACGTCACATGACGCTGCATGCACGTTCTCCCCGTTCTCCCGTGCCGGCTTCACTGTTGGCTGCAGTACCCCCGACGGCCGTCGTGGTGAAGGGTGGCGCTAGAGAGTCTCATTTCTTAAAAGGAGCCTCGAGCTCCTTTAAATCGGATTTAATTTTAATTCTGAATTAAAGAGGAATTAAACTCCCCATGTAAACTCACTGAATGTTGCTGAATCAAACAAAGGAATAATTTATGATCATTGTCAGATTGGACACGCCCACTTTAGATATTTTAGCTTGGTCACGCTAACCTATGATGCTAACTCACGTCTGAATTCTGATGTCACCACTGAGACGACGACGTCTGAAACGAGGCTCGGTGCTGGAGGTCTGCTGAGCTCCACCAGAACTAGCCTAGCCGCGAGGCTAGGCTAGAGATATCCGACTAGCAGCAGCTAGTGGCTCACAAACTAGCAGTCATCCTGCTAACCACGTCCAACTAACTCTGACTAGCAACATTCAACCAGGAGATACGTAGTTTCTACTAGCTGCTCCTACAGAGCAATGTTCAACCCTTCAGGCCGACTCAGACGGGTCACACAGTCTGTTACTGCCTGTAAAATAGTTATACTTTGTTAGGTTGAAGATATGCTGCAGATATGCTGCAACTGTTGGCCTCTTATACCCCGTTTCCACCAAACCAGTTCCAGGACTGGTTCTGGTTCTGGTTCTGGGCCAGTGCATCGTGACCAATCTTCAGTTTAGTGATCCCGGACAAGCCCCTGCCAATGTTGGTTCCAGGTCCTTCAAGGCAGACTACAGTCCCAACAAGCTAGAATCTTTAAGATAAGAGTTACTCTGCTGTTTTAGCTCTTTATAGCGAAGCACTAACTAACTGAATTAATCACAAGCTTGTTTGTCCATCGTTGTGGCGGCTGTCCCATTGCTAGCAACATCTGAAATAAGGACGGCCGGTGCTCTGGCTGAACTCCTCACATGCACACGCACGGGGTGGCTAGCTGTTAGCTTCTGGTTTGGCTAGTCAGAGCTAGTTGGAGGGTTGCTAGCCAGAGCTAGTTGTAGGGTTGCTAGTCAGAGCTAGTAGGAGGGTTGCTAGCCAGAGCTAGTTGGAGGGTTGCTAGCCAGAGATAGTTGGAGGGTTGCTAGTCAGAGATAGTTGGAGGGTTGCTAGTCCGAGCTAGTTGGAGGGTTGCTAGTCAGAGCTAGTTGTAGGGTTGCTAGTCAGAGCTAGTAGGAAGGTTGCTAGTCCAAGCTAGTTGGAGGGTTGCTAGCCAGAGCTAGTTGGAGGGTTGCTAGTCAGAGCTAGTTGGAGGGTTGCTAGTCAGAGCTAGTTGGAGGGTTGCTAGCCAGAGCTAGTTGGAGGGTTGCTAGTCAGAGATAGTTGGAGGGTTGCTAGTCAGAGCTAGTTGGAGGGTTGCTAGTCCGAGCTAGTTGGAGGGTTGCTAGTCAGAGCTAGTTGGAGGGTTGCTAGCCAGAGCTAGTTGGAGGGTTGCTAGTTGGAGCTAGTTGGAGGGTTGCTAGCCAGAGCTAGTTGGAGGGTTGCTAGTTGGAGCTAGTTGGAGGGTTGCTAGTCAGAGCTAGTTGGAGGGTTGCTAGCCAGAGCTAGTTGACCAGTGGTCTGGCCAACCAAACCTTGAAGGGTGGGGTCTGGACGTAGGTGGTAGCACCAGAATAACAGGCTGCTCTGGCTGAACTAGTGGCTCACAAACTAGCAGTCATCCGACTAGCCATGTCCAAATAACTCTGGCTAGCAACGTTCAACCAGGAGATACGTAGTTTCTGCTAGCTGCTCCTACAGAGCAACATTCAACCCTTCAGGCCGACTCAGACGGGTCACACCGTCTGTTACTGTCTTTTTTAGTTTGAAGTGATATTACAAGACGGCAGATAAGCTGCAACTGTTAGCCTCCTTTAACCCGTTTCCACCAAACCTGTTCCAGGGCTGGTTCTGGTAGCACCAACTCTTTGCTGGACCAGAAGAACCGGTTCCAAGGCAGCCCAACCGGTTCTCAGCTGGTTCCAAGTTGAACAAGTTGTGAACCAGAACCAGCACTGCAACCGGTTTGGTGGAAAAGGTCTATTATTGATTTAAGTCTCCACAGATGCTAACAGGATAAAAACGATCCACTCAGACTAAAACATCCCATTTATCAGAAGCTTTTATCAAAAGCGCCGACAACAGCAATTAAGCTTCAGTAACGTTTTAGTCCACAAAGTAAGTCTTAATAAAACAGCATTTATATAAGTAGCGGCTAAGTGGCACTTAGCAAAACTCACTTAGCTAGCAGTTGAAAACAGCCCAACTCTGACTTCAGTCTCACTTTTGGTGTTTCACAGTAATAAAGTGGTGGTTTCCTGCAGGAATCTCACCTTCTACCTTCAGTTCAAAACCACATTTATGCAGATACACCTTGTTGTTTTTTATATAAACTCGTTTAAGATTAGACATTTTGATTTTAGAGCGGGAAACTAAAACTTGTACTTGTACTTGACATTTCTGAAGTCCAGCGGGCCCTGAACGCCTCACCAAAGCTCCTCATGTCTGAAGTCCAGCGGGCCCTGAACGCCTCACTGAATCTCTTTATGTCTGAAGTCCAGCGGGCCCTGAATGCCCCACGGAGGCTCCTTAAGTCATAAAATTACGAGAATAAAGTCTTAATGTTGCGAGAATACCATTCTCATGAATTACGACTTTATTCTCGTAAATTACGACTTTATTCTCGTAAATTACGACTTTATTCTCATAATATTAAGACTTTATTCTATTACAACTTTATTCTCGTAATATTACAACTTTATTCTCAGTCGCCTCAGCTCCTGAAGCTCCTTATGTCTGAAGTCCAGCGGGCCCTGAACGCCTCACTGAAGCTCTTTCTCTGTTTCTCTTTCAGCTCCAGATGAAGCTCCGATCGACACAAACCTGATCCAGTTTGACACAAAGTAAGCAGCGTCTCCTCTTCTCTGATTGGCCGAGGCAGAGCCAGCCGGCGGCTCTGATTGGCTGCAGCGTTAGCGGCGGTGAAGCGTCTCCTGGGCCTCCATCTTAATGCGTCCTAATGTTTCCTAATGTTTCCTGCCGAGGAAGCTGCTGCAGGAAATGAGCTGTAAACTGGAAACTCTTAGTCAGCAGAAACTCTGCACTTCAGAGACCGATTCTTTGTTCCGGTTAGGAGGAGAGAACCGTCATGTGGCTAACGCTGACGCTGCTTTCAGAGCTAAGAGCAGGTTTTAAACATCTGACCAACATTCAGGTGCTAATAAAACCACGGGGTGGTCAATCTTCCCAAGACCGGATGATGAGGCCAACGAGGAAATGTTTGGTCTCCCGCCTCGTTGACGCTTCCTTTGAAACGTCCAGACGTCGTCCCGACAATAGCAGACGAGCAGTAAACGTAAAGCCTGTGTTGAAAACAAACATCAATGGACATGGGGCAACAAAAGAACAAAGTGAAAACCTCAAAACTACTTCACTGCCATCTGCTATCTGAAAAGATCATTTTTCCTTATTCCCATTCTCTGAATTTACTGCCTTTACAACAATGTGTTCACATTTTAATTAGCCCCATAGAAACATCTGGACACCTCGCCTATCAGATCCATTATTTCTCGGTATTTAATCATGATAGCAGCGAACAATTTTACACGGCCCAGACGTTTGTCACCATGAGTGAGCTACAGCACGAGATGGCTTTCCCTTTTATATGAAGTATTTGCCCCTGACAGAATTTAAAACACCACTAAACATACTGTAATTGTTCTTTTCACAAGACGTAGTGTCACAAGGTCAACAAATGATGTACAAAGCAATATTTCAAAATAGTGAGACAAGCCAAAGATTTTATTATTTATTTAAATGCATTAAAATTTAATTCAGGCATATGAATGTATTACAGTTCTATTTTGTAAGCATTTTTGTAAGTTATGTTCGTGTAAATGTCTAAAGGAGTTTTGCACATTTAAGTTACTGCAAGCCATAAGGAGCCGCCATTGACATAGTTATCTACTTAGCAAATGATGACTTCTATCATTAATAAAAATTGTTTGGACACACAATTCTAGTAATCTTATCCATGGGAGCTTTACAACTTTTTTGGAACATCTGTACCTGCTGATGTAGCTTTAGCATTCCTCGGCCAGCCATTTCTACTGGCCTTGTTACAAATGTTTTGAAAAAAGATTTGATGCAGGTCTGTAGATTTGAGACGGATGACAGCGTCCATTGGGTCATTCTTCCAAACCGGTGCATTTCCTGTCCCATTGATGTTTATAAGTGTATTTTATCCAATCTTTCACCAAAATCTATGTTTAGCATCTCTCCTTATGCACAAAGATGTCCCCTTTAATACAGTATAAAACATATATAAATACTAAGTTTCTATCAGAAATTACGTGTCTTTTTTCCAGCTGACACCACCTATTTTTTCATGTCCCCAATAGCCTTCCATGAAAGTGTACTTGTGATATGGACAATATAATGGAGATAAAGAACATAAATGACCACATCAAAATGTGCATCTGTCTGTGCTTTTTTGTTTGCAATATTTTTGTTCAAAATATATTTATGATTTTTCAGTAAAATCACAGTACTTAGTCCCGTCCCCTAGTATTCGCTCAACTCCGTCCCACAAATCATTACCCCCCTCTCCTTCCCCGAAAATTGGACCAGTCCATATGAAATCACAAACAGGAAGTTGCATCATACAAGTCTTCAGACAACAGACTTCAGACAAAATTTAAGTGTGCTCTTTCATAACTTATTTCAGTGATCTATACTGTGATACTGTGGTCGTCAATCATAACAACTCAACTCAGTTACATGAAAAAAAGATAGAGAGGTATTGTTTTTTCAAATTTATATCTGTCATTGTAAGTATACATATTATACCTTAATTTCATGCATGCCATGTGCTCCTTTGTTACCCACCATGTGGGGAGCAGCGGTCATCTTGAGGAAAAAATCCAACTCCGTCACACTCAACTCCGTTACATGTTTGAATGTGACGGAGTTGAGCATAAGTGTTTAAACCGTCATAACTTCTGGCTGGAATGGCCTAGAGACTTACTTTTTCTGGACAGACTGTATAGAAAATCTGAGGGTAGATTTGACAGTTTAAAAAAGATTGGTATGGTAAGCTTTGTTTGTTTCCTCAACTCCGTTACGATTTTCAACTCCGTCACACAAGGCTCAACTCTGTCACACGTATACATTTTTTATCAATTATTTATCATTGTTTATGAAAACATCATCTATTGATGGTTGGAGGTTGTCTGAAATGTTTAGAAGATCATACAAATATAATTTTTTGACTCACATTCTGAAGTTAAAACAACTTTAACTCAAAGTCCAGGAGGCCCTTGGTTAAAAAAAATGCTATTTCAGGTGGAGGAAGAGCAAATGTGTGATATTGTCAGCATTTTTTACGTTCTCAATTATTGAATTAGAGTGAGGGACATCTGATTCATAGAAAAATTATGTTTTAATTACAATAATATGTTTTATTAGAGTTCAGACCAATTCCATAGTGTCCATAACGGAGTTGAGGCCAAATAGTGCCCACATCCCACAATAATGACCAAAAATGATTACGATTTGCAATGGGAAAATATGATTTTCTACAACTTTAATATGTTCTTAAAGTTGTGAAGTATTCAGAATATTAATACATTTGGGTAAAAAATTTGAGAATGTCAATGTCTAAATTGCACCGGTTTGGAAGAATGACCCCATTACAACCTCTTGACACCTTGGCACGTTCGCGTCCGTTCTCGTCCACCACCAACCCCAACGTCGCCCGCGTCGTACGCAAGGAGAGCATCGTACCGGCAACAGTTGGAAAAGTGATTAAATATTTAGTAGTAGAGGTAGTAACAGTAGCAGATTAGAACAACGAACAAGTTAACATGACGACATTGGATGAAGAGGAGATTAACCGATACTGGTATTGCCCCGATACTGGTACCAGTATCGGGGCAATACCGATACTGGTACCAGTATTGCCCCGATACGGATACTGGTATCGGTATCGGGGCATCCCCAGTTGGTCGTCCAGTGAACCAACACGGTCATGTGTTGCTCTCACCACCATATCGTCTTGTTAGCGTCTAATCAACCACCATCTGGTCGGCTGGTGGACGACGGATCCTTTGCCCAAACAATCGTTGTGTTTAGTAAATGTCAAACTATACAAAGTTATATGTTGTTGTTGAACCAGGGTTGTTTAGCTGTTAGCATGTGATGTTTGGGAACAGCTAACTAACCTCCGTCTCCTCCTCCCCAGCGACGACGACATCATCTTCGAAGACTTCGCCCGTCAACGTTTGATCGGAGCTGACAAGGAGGAGGAGGAGGAGCCGGTGGACGTTCCCAAGCTGGACGACAGATAGAGGCGTCGGCCAGCGCCGTCGCTGCTGCTAGTGTGGAGCTAACGGAGCTAACGGAGGTCAACCTGTAGTACCGGTGGAACCTCGGTCCGGACTTCAACGCCCCTCGACCGACCGGTGGCGCCGTGTTTGTACGTCGTTCATGTCCGTCCTCCCTGCGTCCCGCAGGGGTGTACAAAGCTAGCTAGCATACGCAGCCTCGTCGTGGTTGATTCGTGTTTTGTATCAGGAGGTTTTTTCGTAAAAAACAGCAGAACTGCCGACTCTGGATGATCCGTGGAACCGACAACCTCTAACCGCCGGAGCCACAAGGACTTTGCTAGGATGTTCCGACCCGCCAAGAACCAGGACCAGGTCCAGGAACCGGTGCATGAAATATATCAGTGCTGTGTTTGATTAATGTCACCAACGTTCAGGAAGCGGTTGTTCCCCGTTGATCATGTTTCAAATCCTTACCATCAAATGATTCTGAAGGACGTGAACAGGAACTCAAGTCGTATTTAAGGTGTCATGTGGGTCGGTTCTGGAAGGTTCTGGAAGGTTCTGGAAGGTTCTAGAACCTTCTCCTGAGACAGTTCTGCTCAAAACTCGGCAAAACCCCTTTAAAAAGACTCTCGTCATGTCTGCTGGGCTCCACAATGAAATCTTTTTCCACGACCACTGATTACTGATTACTGATGTTGGTTTTCTGGGCTGAGCATTTGTTGCTATCCGGTTCCAAAGTGTAGTGAATGTTCAGGCCGAACCGGGCCGGTACCTGCAGCCGTCTCTGGCCCAGATTCTGTCCCGACTAACAGCGTTAGCTCCAGGTGAAGGTGCCGGCCGAATCCCAGCTGCACATCTGGCCCTTCAAGTACCGGCTGTAACCCACGGCAACAAGACCTCATGGAAACTAGACCAAAACGAACCAAAACCCGGGTCTGGGTCCGGTTCCTGACCTCCGGGCCCAAACCTGGCATCGAGAAGGGAACTAGGGTCAGTTTACAGCCTAGTTCCAAAAGGTCCATGAACTAGGGAACTAGGCCCTGTTTCCTAGTTCCTGGGCCAGGGAACTCGGCCTAGTTCAACATGGAAACTACCTGAAAGTATCTGGGTCACATCTGGCTCCTGCAACACATGCCAAAGCCTAGTTCCCTAGTTCATAGACATTGGGAACTAGGGAACTAGGCCCAGTTCCCTACTTCATAAACCTTGGGAACTAGGCCTTGAATTAGACATGATTCCTTAGTTCATGGACCAGGGAACTAGACATGGTTCGCTAGTTCATGGATCTTGGGAACTAGGCCTTGAAATAGACATAGTTCCCTAGTTCAGGGACCTTGGGAACTAGACTGTGAACTAGGCATAGTTCCCAAGGTCCATGAACCAGGGAACTAGGCCTAGTTCCCTAGTTCATTGACCTTGCGGACTAGGTTGTGAACTAGGCCTAGTTCCCTAGTTCATTGAATTAGGGAACTAGTCCTAGTTCCCTAGTTCCTGGATCCTGGGCCCCAGCGTTCACCAGTGCTGTAACTGAGTCATTTATGCCAAAACACACGTCTATCTTCTCCTGGTTTCCACAGAATTAAAATGAAAACACTTGACGGTTCTGGGACGGGATTTAAATATTAAAAATGGTCCTCAAATGATCGTTGATGAACTTTATCAGGAGACTTGATGAAAACGTGAAACATTTTATTTAACAACCTGATGTAAACATTGAGCATTAAAAGGTGGAAGACGTTAATATTTACCGTTAGACTCAAGGGAACCGAGTTGTTCTGAACGTTACAGGACACAAATCTTAGTATCTGCAGTTTCATTCCAGTTGTGTTTATTTTGATGATGTCAAGAGGAAACGTGTACATTTTACCGTCTTTAATTAAAGGACATTTGTGACACTGTGGGATTTTTTTAACGAGCAATAATAATAGATTTTACTACAGAAATAAACATTTACAGTCGGCAACAAGGACAGTTTTGGTTTCCATGGTTACATTTTACATCCATCACAACTGGACGGGGACATTTTATGAACCTCATCAGGTGAAAATATATAAAATATATCAAACGTAAACCCTAAATCCTCCTGATGAATCTATGTCTCCCTCTGGTGGCCAGAACCAGAACTGCAGCACATCAGCAGCAGATTCAATGATCGATATTGATCAATTATTAGAGCTGATTTGTCAGAGTTTATAAGCTTAACTGTCACATGACATGTATCTGCACACACACACACACACACACACACACACACACACACACACACACACACACACACACACACACACACACACACACACACACACAAAGAACTCCTCTGTCCTCACCGTTACCCATCATGCCTCTCTGCATTTACATGCTGAGTTCTGTGCGTCGCCATAGCAACCGCTGTAGCCGTCTCTGTCAGGAACCAGATCTGCAGGAACCAGATCTGCAGGGACCAGGGGCCTCATTTATAAAAGAGTGTGTAGGAATCAAACTAAAAGTGTACGTGCGCTCAAAAGCCGAAAATGGCGTGCGCACAAAAAAATCTGGATTTATAAAACCGTGTGCACGCAATGTTCTCTTTATAAATCACAGTCCAGCTGGAAGGTTGCGCACGTGAATTCGCCTCACATCCCGCCCTCTACACGCCCACTTTTTACCATAAATGGGCAATGCAAACTACTCCATGACTGTATTTGCATATGAATGAACCTGCTGATCATTGGTGTTTTACACTCAAAAATCATGGCATGTAAGACCAGAAAGCGAAATGTCACGGAGATTGAGATGGAGATTTTATGGATGAGGTGGAGGCAGGAAAACCACATTATTTGGTGGTCACAGTAGTGGCATCACTAGCAAAAATAAAGCGAGTGAGTGGCAGCACGTCGTTGCTGCGCTAAACGCGGTGAATGCCACGGACAGATCTGTGGCAGAAATAAAAAATAAAAATAAATAAAAAAGAAGTGGTGCGATCTGAAGTTGGAGGCCAAGATGAGAGTGGCCCGGCACTTATTTATGTCCTCAGTCACTGTACAGTTGTCGCGATGGGTGACGAGGATGTTCCCGGTGTCGTGCCAAAAAGTGGCCATGGCAGCGCGCACATTAGCCCATTGAGCGACAGCGCTAAAACGTCAGATTTTCAGATTATGAAGCTCAAGAATGAGATCAAGTCATATTTAGGCAGAAACAACCTTTCATTAACTGTATTTGGCCTTCAATCAATTTTTGGCAGGTAAAAAGAACCATTTTCAGGGGAGAAATCACGCTGTGCTTCAAACACAGAGGGACACGATCAGCGCTATTATATTATAAGTTTGATATGTGATGACATTAAGAGTATGACATGAATCTGGCTTAATCTCACCACCTCACCACCTGCGTCGCCAGTTCCACATATCTTCAAATGTTTGTGCGCTAGGATCAAAGTTTGCGTAGAGATACGCACATTTTCCCGTTAGTTTTTTTTTTTTTTTAATCCTTTGCGTAGAAGGTGGCGTGAGCATCTTTCAAGCCCTGTTTTGTGGCAAGCTTTATAAATGAGGCCCCAGGACTGGTACGTGGTTCGTTTGAAGACAAACATAACTGAACGACCCAAAACCAAGATATGCTGAATGAAGCTAAAGAGTAACTGGTTCACTTTTAAAATTGGGCTTTGTTAAATTGTATTTATGTCCCATTTGAATTTGGTGTAACTGATCCGTATGATTCATGTTTGTATTATTTCGTGTAATTCTGCTCCTCGCCACCAGGGGTCGGTATTTGTTGTATTTGCTGGTTATTTCACCTGAGAAAGCAAACACAGGTGATTCTGGTTGGAGAATCAAACAGTTTCCACTCTGACTGGTGTGTTCTTATGTGTTTATGGATGTGGACAATTCGGTTTGTTTTTGTTAAGTTTTATAAATTGCACACATGACACAAAACTTTATTCACACACGAACAGACAACGACAGTCTGGTCACATTTACTCTTTATTCTTTTCTTACACACAATTAATCATTTCAGTATCAATGTAACATTAAAATCCCTTTGTTCACCAGGTTACGAAAATAAATACTTAAATAGCCGAGTTTGGATCAGCTGGTCAGTTACCTCCATCCCTCATCCCTCCATCCCTCCATCCCTCATCCCTCCATCCCTCCATCCCTCATCCCTCCCTCCCTCATCCCTCCTTTTCTCCAACCCCTTTTGGGAGATTTGAACCAACGACACTTGTAAACATTAGTTTGTTTAACAAACTAACCTTAGTTTAACAAACTAATATTTACGCGTTAAACTAACATTAGTTTTACGTGTAAATGTTAGTTTGTTAAACTAACGTTAGTTTAACGCGTAAACGTTAGTTTGTTAAACTAAGGTTAGTTTGGTTTTCAACCAATCGTGGCCGTCCAGCTCCACAAGCCCCGCCCCCACCACCTCTGGATAGTTGTGTAAAGTTCCCGGGTCTCCAAGTGAAACAAACGTCTCCTCAAATCCCTTTTTAAAAACATATATGTTTGTTTCAAGTATAAAACCAAACTCGTTCGGTTCTTCAAGTTTTCTGGTTAAAAAGTTGGTTAAAAAGCCAAAGTTTTCCCTTGTTAGTGACGTTAATGCATCATGAAACAGTCCTGAGGTCGGCTGGAGGCGGTCGCCGTGGCGACGGGCCCCGGGGTCAAAGGTCACTCCACAGGACGGCCCACCGGCTCTTGTCCACGCTGACCACGTTTTCCCCGGACAGAGACCAGGACACGGCAACGACCGGCGAGCTGTGGGGGACAGGAAGTGGAGAACTTTGTGACCTGGTCATGTGACAACAGGGTCATGTGACAACACAACGCTGGCGGACCGCGACTGGGATTGAGGACGTGACGTCACCCAGCAGCAGAACTAAACCAGAGAAACTACTGAAAACATGGACATTAAGAATCTTTGCTAGAACATTTCGTCTCTTTTTGGTCAACGAAAATGAAGACACATTTTAACAGAGTTTTTATTCTGTAATCTACATTTTAGTCTGTTTTTTATTGGTGTCCAACCAGTCAGAGTCAGAGCCACGATTGGTTACTGTGTTACTCAAAGCCGTCTGGGAGATTTGCAAGGCCCTGTGCGAAATGGCTGGGGGGGGCCCTCGCGCGTGAGCGTAGTGACCGCAAAATTTTTGTGTTTTTCAGGTCGGATCGGGTGTCTATATGCGCAATTTTAACTCTCCAATTATCAAAATACTGGATACCTTCCCCTGCCTCATCATCATCTCTTGCCTCGACGCGGGGCCCCACGGCTGCTGGAGACCCAGTCGGATCGGTGATTTTTGTAACAAATGTATCAAACGAGCCTTTCAGAGAGGCATTAAACTCTTCCATTTTCTTTAGTTTTTTTCTTTTTCATCCCCTGATGGAAATTTCCTGATTCTGTCTCGTTCTCTCGACATTGTGTGACAGTTTGTTCCAACTCCACCGTCTGGATCAGAGCAGCTTGTGTCTGCGCTTGGTCTGATTTTGTATTGAGCATCATTGCACATATATTTATTGATATGCACAGACTAGTACACATTTAGGTCTGTAATGGAACGTGACTGTTGATATTTATAAGGGAAAAAACGAAAAAAAAATAGAAAAAAAAATAAATAACTAAAAAAAAAAAAAAACGGCCCATAGCGCGAGGCCCCGTGCGGTCGCAGGGTTCGCACACCCCTTGCGGCGGCCCTGGTGTTACTGCAAAGAGCCACATCAACTACCCATGATCCCTCACTCCATCAACTACCCATGATCCCTCACTCCCTGCTCTCTCTGAGACATAAAAATAAAGAAAACGGAAAGGTGAAATCCTGCACTCTGATTGGTTGTTAACTGTGGTGTAATGATCTGATTGGTTGTTAACTTTGGTATAATGATCTGATTGGTTGTTAGCTGTGGTATAATGATCTGATTGGTTGTTAATTGTGGTATAATGATCTGATTGGTTGTTAACTGTGGTATAATGATCTGATTGGTTGTTAACTGTGGTATAATGATCCGGGTTCTTACCTGTGTCCGTCGGGGAGCCGGGTCTCCAGGTTGCCGTTGGAAACGTTCCAGATGTAAACGGAGGCGTCGGCGGATCCAGCTGCCAGGTAGCAGCCGTCAGGGCTGCAGGTGGAGGAGAGGGTGGAGTTAACGCCAGACTGGACCGTGTTCCTGGACCGGGTCCAGACCCGCGGTTCCTGGACCGGACCACCGGTCCAGGAACCGCGGGTCCACATCCATGACAAGTGCACCTCACCTGATGACGGCCTTGTTGCTGTCGCTGCCGCACTTGAACCCGTCGGCTCTGAGACAGAAACAGAGCTGTGTTAGTCAGGCGTTTCCATGGTTACCATGGTTACCATGGTTACCATGGTAACGAAAATGTTTTATTACATTGCAGTCAATGGAATTTGCGTGGCTGTTAGCCCCCCCGTTTGAATTTTGTGCATACCCCGCCTGTCAAAGCCACATTTTATGAATTGCAACACCTATGTCTACATTCTGACCAAAAATTATCCGTCTACCTTTTACGGTTTGGCCGTGAGCTCGAGTTACAAATAAAAAATCAAGTTATTTTTTCACTCTAAATGCCACTCTAAAACTGACACCCGCACTCTAAATTTGACAAAAAAATTATTTCCAGTCCTCGCTTGAGGGCTCATATCTTGAAAAGTGTACATTCTAGGAAAAAACTGTTTGGGTTTTGGAGAGAGAAGAGAAGTTTTCCTCCATTTTGAAGTTAGAATGACATTTCTACGTGCAAGTATGAGAAAGATACGTGACTCAGAAAAAAGGTGAATTTTGTCTTTTTTCTCAACATTTTCCCATCCGCTTTGAATGGAGCCATAGAAATACATGGGAAATTTAGCTCCCCATTAGTTTGGAAATTTGGAAATGTTTGCCATGGTTACCATGGTTACCAGGCCCCGCCCCCTCCTACCTGAAGCAGGCGTTTCCATGGTTACCAGGTTACCGTGGTTGCCATGGTTACCGTGGTTACCAGGCCCCGCCCCCGACCTCCTACCTGAAGCAGGCATTTCCACGGTTACCAGGTTCCCATGGTTACCATGGTTACAGGCCCCGCCCCCCTCCTCCCTACCTGAAGCAGACGCGGTCTTGGCTCCGTCCCCTCAGGTCCACCAGCTGGAGGCTGTCGTCACGGCAACAGCTGAGCAGCCGGCGGTGGTCGGAGCTCAAGTCCAGGGAGGTGACTTTACCGGGAGCAGGGAGCTCCTGGACGCAGCCGGACAACCTGGGGACGGGTCGGAACATGGGTCAGAACATGGGTCAGAACACGGGTCAGAACACGGGTCAGAACACGGGTCAGAACACGGGTCGGTACGTCCTTTCAGTCAATACTGAACGTTAAACCAACGTTAAACGGTCAAATCATAAAGTTCAGTGTCCTCATCACTTTAATTTCACCAACAAATCCTGCCTTGAAGTCGGACCAACCGTCAAGACTTTTGTAAGCCTTCAAGCTTTGCTTCGTGTATTTCCCCGGCGTAGAAATTAAGTACATATAAATATCAGGAAACTGGATTAGTGGCCAAATATTAATGTCCATGGACCACTGGTTCTTGGTAACTGTACCAAATATTAATGTCCATGGACCACTGGTTCTTGGTAACTGTACCAAATATTAATGCCCATGGACCACTGGTTCTTGGTAACTGTACCAAATATTAATGTCCATGGACCACTGGTTCTTGGGTTAACTGTACCAAATATTAATGTCCATGGACCACTGGTTCTTGGTAACTGTACCAAATATCAATGTCCATGGACCACTGGTTCTTGGGGTAACTGTACCAAATATTAATGTCCATGGACCACTGGTTCTTGGTAACTGTACCAAATATTAATGTCCATGGACCACTGGTTCTTGGTAACTGTACCAAATATTAATGTCCATGGACCACTGGTTCTTGGGGTAACTGTACCAAATATTAATGTCCATGGACCACTGGTTCTTGGTAACTGTACCAAATATTAATGTCCATGGACCACTGGTTCTTGGGGTAACTATACCAAATATTAATGTCCATGGACCACTGGTTCTTGGGGTAACTGTACCAAATATTAATGTCCATGGACCACTGGTTTTTGGTAACTGTACCAAATATTAATGTCCATGGACCACTGGTTCTTGGTAACTGTACCAAATATTAATGTCCATGGACCACTGGTTCTTGGGGTAACTGTACCAAATATTAATGTCCATGGACCACTGGTTCTTGGTAACTGTACCAAATATTAATGTCCATGGACCACTGGTTCTTGGGGTAACTATACCAAATATTAATGTCCATGGACCACTGGTTCTTTGGGTAACTGTACCAAATATTAATGTCCATGGACCACTGGTTCTTGGTAACTGTACCAAATATTAATGTCCATGGACCACTGGTTCTTGGTAACTGTACCAAATATTAATGTCCATGGACCACTGGTTCTTGGTAACTGTACCAAATATTAATGTCCATGGACCACTGGTTCTTGGGGTAACTGTACCAAATATTAATGTCCATGGACCACTGGTTCTTGGTAACTGTACCAAATATTAATGTCCATGGACCACTGGTTCTTGGGGTAACTATACCAAATATTAATGTCCATGGACCACTGGTTCTTTGGGTAACTGTACCAAATATTAATGTCCATGGACCACTGGTTCTTGGTAACTGTACCAAATATTAATGTCCATGGACCACTGGTTCTTGGTAACTGTACCAAATATTATTGTCCATGGACCACTGGTTCTTGGTAACTGTACCAAATATTAATGTCCATGGACCACTGGTTCTTGGTAACTGTACCAAATATTAATGTCCATGGACCACTGGTTCTTGGTAACTGTACCAAATATTAATGTCCATGGACCACTGGTTCTTGGTAACTGTACCAAATATTAATGTCCATAGACCACTGGTTCTTGGTAACTGTACCAAATATTAATGTCCATGGACCACTGGTTCTTGGTAACTGTACCAAATATTGTTATCCCGTTTAACACACTAGTTGCTGCCTTTTTTGCTGATGTAAGGGTGCGGTGTCCAGAGACGTCAATGCAGACCCTCTATTGCATCAATGGACTGATCTCATATGTTGTCATCTGTTTTGTACTGGCAGTAATTTCACTGTACCGGGATGCTAGCTCAGCGACAAATAAAGCTCTAATCTAGGAGGAGGAGGAAGTAAATAAGGAAGAAGAGGAAAAGGAAGAGGAAGAGGAAGAGGAGGAGGTAGAGGAAGAGGAAGAGGAGGAAGAGTTTGTACCTGGAGT
The DNA here is from genome assembly GCF_033807715.1 of Cololabis saira. Lineage (NCBI taxonomy): Eukaryota > Metazoa > Chordata > Actinopteri > Beloniformes > Belonidae > Cololabis > Cololabis saira. The sequence continues at coordinate 49,262,891 of NC_084590.1, forward strand.
CCCAGACCCGGATCCTGCAGTCAAAGTGTCCGCTGATGAAGACGGAGTCGGAGCAGACGAGGTCACTGACGTAGGAGGAGACGAGCAGCTGCTGGACACCTGGGGGCAATTAAATACAGGGGGGGCAATTAAATACGGGGGGGGCATTAATATACCTGGGGGGTAATTAAATACACCTGGGGGGTAATTAATATACCTGGGGGGCAATTAAATACAGGGGGGGGGCATTAATACACCTGGGGGGGCAATTAAATATATCGGGGGAGAGAGGGGGTAAATAATATACCTGGGGGGGCAGAGTCCAACTTAAACACACCTGATGGAGGGGGGGTAGAGGGGGCGGGGCTTACAGGCTCGGCCTATCAGAGGAGGAGTAGTAAAGGGGGCGGGGCTTACAGGCGTTACGCTGCAGGTCCCACAGACGGACGGTTCGATCTGCACTTCCTGTCACCACCTGGTGGGCGGAGCCTGTGAAGCGAGCGGCCGTCACCTTCCTGCTGTGACCCGTCAGGGTCACCTGAGGGGGAGATACACATATATATATAAATATATATATACACACACACATATATATATATATATATATATATATATATATATATATATATATATATATATATATATATATATACACTCCTTCAGTCAGGGCTCTGCTGACCTCAGCAGGTCAGTGTGGTTGTCATGGTTACCTCAGCGGGTCAGTCTGGTTGTCATGGTTACCTCAGCGGGTCAGTGTGGTTGTCATGGTTACCTCAGCGGGTCAGTGTGGTTGTCATGGTTACCTCAGCAGGTCAGTGTGGTTGTCATGGTTACCTCAGCAGGTCAGGGTGGTTGTCACGGTTACCTTGGGGGTGGAGTCTCCCAGTCGCCACAGCAACGCAGACTTATCAAAGGAACCGGCGAGGATTCTCTGGCCCTGGGGAGGGAGAGGGTGAGAGGGTGATGGTGGGGGGGAGGGTGACTGCTCCCCCCGACCGGGGGGGGGGCCTAGAAAAGGTTGCCCAAACATTAGCCCACTCCGACACATCCTGGATCGGCCCCCGCACCTATCGGGAATTCCACTCAGCGGTCGAAATAAAACAAAGAAAATAATCTCTCTCAAACTGGCATCATGGAACATAAAGACACTCCTGGACACGACCGTATCCAGGAGTCGTGTCCAGGACACCGATGGACCTCGGCAAAGAGAACTGCACTCACCGCAGCGGAACTCAACCGCTACAATGTTGACATTGCTGCACTTAGGCCTGGGAAATACTTGCAGTTGGTGCTTGCGTTCGCGTCCGTTCGCGTCAGTTCGCGTGCACCACAAACTGCAACGTCGCTTGCGTAGTACGCGAGGAGAGCGCGTTCAGTGTTTTTTTTTGAGAAGTTGCAAGTCGACGCGTCAAACGAACGCAGGATACACGTGGCGGCCATGATGTCAAGCTTTAGCAAAACCAGACTCCTGAATGAAGGTTCCCTAAAGGAAGAAGGGCGGGGTTACACTTTTCTTCTGGAAAGGAAACCCTCCAGGAGGGCAGCAATAGCACGGCGTGAGACTCCCAGAAACACGGATTGGCATAAGTGAAAGGCTCATGTCACTCAGGATCCCTTTGGCCAAGAAAAGATACGCCACCCTTAGTACCTACGCACCTTCTTAGTACCTACGCACCTTCTTAGTACCTACGCACCTTGTTAGCGCCTACGCACCTTCTTAGTGCCTACGCACCTTCATAGTGCCTACATACCTTCTTAGTGCCTACGCACCTTGTTAGCGCCTACGCACCTTCTTAGTGCCTACGCACCTTCATAGTGCCTACGCACCTTCTTAGTGCCTACGCACCTTCTTAGTGCCTACGCACCTTGTTAGCGCCTACGCACCTTCTTAGTGCCTACGCACCTTCTTAGTGCCTACGCACCTTCATAGTGCCTACGCACCTTCTTAGTGCCTACGCACCTTCATAGTGCCTACGCACCTTCTTAGTGCCTACGCACCTTCTTAGTGCCTACGCACCTTCTTAGTACCTACGCACCTTCTTAGTGCCTACGCACCTTCATAGTGCCTACGCACCTTCTTAGTACCTACGCACCTTCATAGTGCCTACGCACCTTCTTAGTACCTACGCACCTTCTTAGTGCCTACGCACCTTGTTAGCGCCTACGCACCTTCATAGTACCTACGCACCTTCTTAGTGCCTACGCACCTTGTTAGCGCCTAGACACCTTCTTAGTGCCTACGCACCTTCTTAGTGCCTACGCACCTTGTTAGCGCCTAGACACCTTCTTAGTGCCTACGCACCTTGTTAGCGCCTACGCACCTTCTTAGTGCCTACGCACCTTCTTAGTGCCTACGCACCTTGTTAGCACCTACGCACCTTCTTAGTGCCTACGCACCTTCATAGTGCCTACGCACCTTCATAGTGCCTACGCACCTTCTTAGTACCTACGCACCTTCATAGTGCCTACGCACCTTCTTAGTACCTACGCACCTTCTTAGTGCCTACGCACCTTGTTAGCGCCTACGCACCTTCATAGTACCTACGCACCTTCTTAGTGCCTACGCACCTTGTTAGCGCCTACGCACCTTCTTAGTGCCTACGCACCTTCTTAGTGCCTACGCACCTTGTTAGCGCCTAGACACCTTCTTAGTGCCTACGCACCTTCTTAGTGCCTACGCACCTTGTTAGCGCCTACGCACCTTCTTAGTGCCTACGCACCTACCCTGCCGTCAGAGGAAGATGTCAAGGAGCTTCTACCAGGCGTTAGATGAGGTCCTGCGTAGCATAAACAACCTAAGGAGGATAAAGCAGTCACAAAAGTAACATCAGGGAAAGTCATCGAACTCCAATACGCAGATGACTGTGCAGTTATGGCCCAAACACCAGCAGCCCTGTAAGCTACTCTCTCAGCTGTCGCTAGTGCTTACGGCAGACTGGGCCTTTCTGTCAACGTAGCAAAGACTGCAGTAATTAGCCAGTGGGCATCGACTTCCCTATCCCATCCACCAACCTTCACCATCTCCATCCACCAACCTTCACCATCTCCATCCACCAACCTTCACCATCTCCATCCACCAACCTTCACCATCTCCATCCACCAACCTTCACCATCTCCATCCACCAACCTTCACCATCTCCATCCACCAACCTCCACCATCTCCATCCACCAACCTCCACCATCTCCAATAAGCCACTTGAAAACAGTGGACACTTTCAAATACCTGGGCAGCTTTCTCTCTGACAACTGCACCATTGACAGAGATCCAAAACCGGATAAAACTGGTATCGGCATCGGCAGACTCAGGAGAAGACGGGTCTTTCAAAACGAAGACCTCAAACTCCACACCAAAGTGGCAGTTTATCTGGCTGTCGTCATGACGACCCTCTACGGTTGTGAGACGTGGACACATCACATCAAGTGCCTACAATGCATCCTGGGGATATCCAATGAACGATCAAACAAATGAACGAATGAACCCACCAATGAACGAACGAACGAACAAATGAACGAATGAACCCACCAATGAATGAACGAACGAACAAATGAACGAATGAACCCACCAATGAACAAACTAAGGAACGTATGAACGAATGAAAGAACGAACCCACCACTGAACGAACAAACAAATGAACGAATGAACCCACCAATGAACGAACGAACAAATGAACGAATGAACCCACCAATGAACTAAAGAATGAACAAATGAACGAATGAAAGAACGAACCCACCACTGAACGAACAAACAAATGAACGAATGAACCCACCAATGAACTAACGAATGAACAAATGAACGAATGAAAGAACGAACCCACCACTGAACGAACAAACAAATGAACGAATGAACCCACCAATGAACGAACAAACAAATGAACGAATGAACCCACCAATGAACTAACGAATGAACAAATGAACGAATGAACCCACCGATGAACCTGGAAGGACAGAGTGCTGCACACCAACATACTCTGCAAAACCAACTGCACCAGTGTGGAGGCCACAGTCACCCAGCACCAACTCCGCTGGCTAGGCTAGGCTAGGCTACGCTAGGCTAGGCTAGGCCAGGGTAGGCTAGGCTAGGTCAGGCTAGGCCAGGCTAGGCTAGGCCACGTAATCAGGAGGCCAGAAGAGCGCCTGCCTGCCGCGCAAACTGCTCTACGGCCAGCTCCACCTCGGCCGTCGCTTGGCAGGAGGCCCGAAAAAGCGCTATAGAGACCAAATAAAGACGGCCATGAAGAAATGCAGCCTGAACCCGACCCAGCTGGAGGACGCCACGCCTCAACGCCACGTCTGGTGGCAGCTGCTCCAACAAGGAGTTCACAAGCTGGAGGAGGACCGAGGTGACCGAGGTGATAGAGATGGAATGTCATCATCGGACACGATGGACAACCTTAAGCAAGTTATCAAGTAAGGGGTGTCGAGATGTGTGTGTGTGCGTGTGTGTGTGTGTGTGTGTGTGTGTGTGTGTGCGTGCGTGCGTGCGTGCGTGCGTGCGGGGTTGGGGGTCCAGGTCTCACCGGGGGGTCAAACTCCACACAGGAAACTCCCTCTCTGCTGCCGTCCAGCGTCGCTCTGTGGGTCAGCTGACCTGGTGACATCAGAGATGACATCATCAGTGAGATCACAACCAGCTGAGACCAGCTGGAACCAGTTCAGACCGGTCTAAAGCGGTCCGGATCGGTCCAGACCGGTTCAGACCGGTTTACCTGCTCTCAGCTCCCAGACCTTGATGACCCGGTCGGTTCCTCCCGTCGCCAGCAGGTCAGAGCTGCAGCTGAACCGGACCGCGTTGATGCCTTGCTGGTGGGCTTCCTGGGGGAGAGAGGTTGCTATGGTAACGTAGACAACAGAGAGGTTGCTATGGTAATGTAGACAACAGAAAGGTTGCTATGGTAACGTAGACAACAGAGAGGTTGCTATGGTAACGTGTACATGTAGAGATCAGCACAGAGGCATGATGGGTAACAGGATGGATCCATAGAACTGTGTTGGGGGGGCTGGTGACATCACAGGGGGCGTGTCTCTAACCTCTGACATCACAGGGGGCGTGTCTCTAACCTCTGACATCACACGGGGCGTGTCTCTAACCTCTGACATCACAGGGGGCGTGTCTCTGACCTCTGACATCACAGGGGGTGTGTCTTTAAACCAGCCCATCGACCAACCCACCAATGAATGAATGAACAAACAAACAAATTAATGAGTTCCACATGTTCTCTTATTGGCTTGGAACATCTCCATCAGTTCTAGACCCGCCTCCTGAGTCCAATCAGCCCTGTCAATCACAGCAGGGAGGCGGGGCTTACCAGCCCTGTCAATCACAGCAGGGAGGCGCGGCGGGGCGTGTCCGAGCATGGGGGCGTGTTTGAATGTGGGCATGTTTGAGAGTAGGGGGCGTGTCTAAAGGGGGCGTGTCTAAAGGGGGCGTGTCTCACCAGGACCTGCAGGGCTCTGGCCGGGACTCGGGCCGACACACAAACCCCGACGGGGAAGGAGAGAGTTTCCTCCAGACTGCAGACGGAGTGGCCTCGCCTCCTCCTGATGATGTCACACACAAATGAACAAATGAATGAACCCACTAATGAACAAACTAACAAATGAACGAATGAACTAATGAACGAACAAACAAATGAACGAATTAACTAATGAACGAATGAATGAAAGAACGAACCCACCACTGAACGAAAAAAACAAATTAACAAATGAATGTACTGTACTTCCGGCTCTCCGAAAATTTTTGCGACAAGAAGTCAGGGGGTAAGGGAGCCCTCTTGCCCCGATGGGACATTTGTTGCTGGATACACAATGGATTCCTACAAACACCGGAAACCGTTGTGTTTGGTGATCCTGTCTGTCGAGGATGTTGAAGATGCTTCATAATTGGATTTATGATAGCAGGATTTCTTCTAATTGGAGTGGGGATTTTCCTGGCCTACCGACAAACGCGTAAGTCGTCAACAGCCGTTCTGGCCCTTTCTGAGCTGCCGGACGTGGCTGAAGGATCAAGCATGGCGACCAACACTCAGACTTTAAAGTTGGGAGAGCTAAACCGCAAGCTGGATGCGATTCTTGAACAGAATCGAAGGCTGGCGGCGGTCTTTGAGCTCATTGGCAAGATGGATAAGACCTTGGAGAAGTTGGAAGCTCGGCTTGGCCGGAATTGATCACAAATTCGTCTGATTGGAGTCGCCATTGATGAACCAGAGACTTAAGGCAGACGGAAAATTACTGAGTCTGTCTGTTTCCTTTCTTTCAATACAATTGTTGATTCTATAATCTGACTTTGACAGGGCAGCTTGGCCCGCTGCTCCAGTCACAATCTCCCTGGTGGAATGTAAACAAGGGGCTCTGCCCCCACTAGCCCTCCCCCTCTCCCAGGAACATCTGTGGACCTGTTTCAGAACTGTACCGGGCCGTCTGATTACATCAAGGACATTGGCTGAGAGCAGCTCTGGGGTGAAGACTTACCGCTCACACACGCACTTGCTGATAACCACCCCCCCGCCCCTCCCCCTATCTTCAACACCTTCCCTGGCTCCCCTCTTATCAGCACCCCTGACACGGACGTCGGGTTCGAGCGCCACGCCACGGCGCTCACTTGGATGTACTGTGCCAGGACACCCCCCAACCCCCCCGCCCCCCCAAACACCCACATGCAAGTCTTGTGATGTCTGTTGCTCGGTGTGCTGCTGAGCTGTTTTTTTTGCACCTTGACACTGTGTATTATACTCAGTGTGAAGATGTTTTTTTTCTCCTCCCCCCCCCCACCTATCCCAGTGTTACCCTTTGGAAAACAGGCGCACAATACCATTGTGTCACCGCTGGTGTATCCGAAGTCAAAAACAGTTTTCTAAGCTGACCTAATAAACTTGATTCTGATTCTGATTCTGAATGAACCCACTAATGAACAAACGAACAAATGAACGAATGAAAGAAGGAAGGCAGCAGGTGCAGCGGTGACACCTGAGACCACCGGACTCACCCGAACAATCCTCTGATGGAGGTGAAGAGACGCGGAGACGTCGCCGACGACGACCTGCCAGAGGAAACAAGGTGGTAACCGTGGTAACCGCGGTAACCGTGGTAACCGAGGTAATAAAGGTAACCGAGGTAACCGGGGTAACCGAGGTAACCGAGGTAACCGGGCTGCCTCGTAACCGAGGTCATCGCCATGGCAACAGATGCTGCAGAGTCTTACCTGAACAGACGGGTGTGTCCTCGCCCGGCCAACTCCTCGTCCTGGTTCTTGGGGGACGAGGACCTGGAGCTGGGGGCGCTGGACGGGCTGGGGGACCAGAACCGGACCAGACCCGGACCAGAGACCAAAGGGGGACCAGGGACCAGAAGTTGGTTAACGGGTTCAGGAAAGACCAGAGGACACTTCAAGACCTGTAAGACCGTCACCTGATGGGGGCGCTGGACCGGGCGGGGCTGGACCGGGCGGGGCTGGACCGGGCGGCTCTGCGGAGCTCCTTCTGCAGGGTCGCCTCCCGGAACCTGAGACCCAGACCCCCAAAAACCCCCATCAGACCCTAAAACCCCCATCAGACCCCCAAACCCCCATCAGACCCCCAAACCCCCATCAGACCCTAAAACCCCCATCAGACCGGTACGGGAGACCTGGACTACAGGGCGGTTCTGTACCTTGGACTCACTTTTGTACAGACTGACCCGGCACTTTAAAACCTCATTTTGTACATTTCTGGTCTACATTTTATTTTATCGTTTATACTTTTTATTGTTTATAAATTTTATCTTATCTCTTATATATTTGTTTTTATAATTGTATTGTGTTGCACCAATCACCACAAGAAATTCCTCGTGTGAAAACTTGGCAATAAACCCTTTTCTGATTCTGGACTACGGGGCGGTTCCTACCTGGACCGGCGCTCGTTGCGGGTGTTCATGCGGGCGGCCGCCTCCTTCTTCAGGTGCACCATGTCCTCCACCAGCCCCCCCCCTCTCAGCTTCTCCTCCCGGAGCCGGGCCTCGGCCCCCGTCTGCAGGTCCAGCAGGGCGTCGTAGTCCGCCTTCAGGACCCGGTTCCTGCCCTGGACCTGGTCCACCCGCTCCTGCAGTGCCTGGCGCGCCGCTAACGCACCGGCCCGCCGGACCTCCTCCTGCACCAGCCTGGGGGGGGACAAGGAGATTTAGATTTATTAGATTTAGATTTATTTATTCAGCACAGTATAAAAAACAGAACAAGTAACATACAAATGTAAAAGAGAGATTGGTAATGAAGAGCTGGGACGATACGGTAACTCACGATTCAATACAGGGGCGATATGTGGCCCACGATAACGATAATATCACCATACACCATATCTACAATATTCTATATATTGTAAGAAATTTCATCACCGATATATCACGATATATGTGAATGAAAAAGAAAAAATACCCATAAAAAGGAAAACGTTTGTAGTGTTGAGACACATTGTCACGCAAGTTCCAGCTTCCTACCCCTGCTTCAATAAAGACTTGAACCGTGGAAATGCCATATGATGGAGTTCCTGACTGACTATGGGCTAGTTCCAAACTGAACGATCACATCTGACTGTAAATAGCTTTTAATTGCTTCCTGTCTTTCACCTTTGGTTTGTTGATTTTTGCCGTCTGTGCTTTGAACTTTTTGTATAAAAGCCCTGTTGTCAAACCTCTCTGGGTCGGCACACCAACTTCAGACACGATCTGTGCTGGTCCTGCTCACCGCCGGCTTACTGAATAAAACTCTCAACACCACAGTGGACTCCTGAACTGGATTTTATATTATTCTTCAACAATTTGGTGCTGTGACCCGGATGACAATAGACCTTCGATGGAAACTCCTTTTTCCAGACCAACGATACACCAGTGACTTCTATCCAAATAACTCAGAGGTAAGGGGTCCATTTACAAAATCCCAAATTATTGTTGCTGAGTTGTTGTCGAAAGTCTGTGAACTGGAGTACCAGAGAAAGGTTGACGTCATCCTAAAATTTTAGGTAAGTTTGATGTGTGGTTGTGAGCAAGGCGTTATTGGGAAGGTTATTGTAGAGAAGTTTAGGAATGCTGGCAATTTCATAACACTTGAATTTGATTGTGTTGTGAGAATGTTTTGCTTCTCCTGCCTTAGAATTTGACTCGCTCTTTTAAAAAAAAGGTTTAATATCTCGGGTAACATTAAAGAGAGAATGGCCAGAGGGCCAAGTTGGTCTGGGTACCAAGAGAATAGTCCAGTGGGACCTATAGCATATACAGGACTTGAGGTCCATAAGAAGTGTTTGGAACACTGAGACATTTGTGGGAAATAGACATATATGTAGAAGAACTGGTTTTAATAAGTGGTGATGATTTGCTCTCCCAAATACTTGGAGATATATTTCATTTCTGCAAGGATCTGACCCGCTCTCCTTGCATCAACAGGAATGATTTGTATGCTCAAGTAGACTGATGATTGGAAGAATTAGCAAGTGATTTGTGGGTAAAAGTAAGTGTAATTGAAGGTTTTTCTGCGAAGGATCTTACAGAAAGAAAAATGGGAAGTTTTTTCAGTAGAGAGTCAGAGGAAGAGTTGACTGGTCCTATTAAATACATGTACAATAACTACGGTACCGATAGCACTAAGTTTGTTAAAACCTGGGTTAAAATAACTAAAGACGACGGTCTCCTAAAATTTCCCCCAAGTGGGACATTCGACCGGATTAGATTAGAAATTTTAAAGGAAAATTAAATCCTCAAACAAATGGACACAAGCACTTCAACTCCCTCAGACTTTGGAGGGAGGAAAGTACACGCCGTAATGCGAAATCCCAAATAGCTTCGCTTACAGATCAAAATAAAAAGCTAATGGCTCAATTAGAAGAATTTAAAAACACAACGCAGACAAGAATGAGTCAGAATACCAACTTCAGACCTGATCTGTGCTGGTCCTGCTCACCGCCGGCTTACTGAATAAAACTCTCAACACCACAGCGGATTCCTGAACTGGATTTTATATTATTCTTCAACAGTAGTTATGCATTTATTCAATGCCCAAACTTCGTACAATGTACAAAGAAAGTGCATTTGTATATATTTGCCTCACTGCCTGCTAGTCTTGTAAATGTAAACATTTACAGGTGGACGAATTGAAGTGCATGAACAATAGTGCATAAATGTGTGTTGTAAAAAGCCCAAGGGGCTTATACGAGGCCTCTACCTCTGTAAAATACAGCAAAAGATTGTACAAAGATTTAAAATATGCAGAATACATGATTGCAGTCTAATATATTAAATTTTTTTATGTAAATATAATGAAATTTGATTTTTTTTATATTCGGTGATAGTTTGTTAAGTTTTTTTTTTTTTAAGTGTTAAGCATTTTGAAATGTTTTCTAAATCATGGTTACCCTTTCCCATTAGAGATGAAAGATCATTATGTGAAATAAATACGTTTGTATCATCTGCAAAAAGTACAGGAAAATCAAAAATAACAGGGACCCTAGTGTAGACCCCTGGGGGACCCCGCAGCCCTCTCTGATGATTTACCATCAATGATTGGGGGCGGGGCTGGGGGCGGGGCTCACCTGTCCTGGGGGCGGGGCTCACCTGTCCTGGGGGCGGGGCTCACCTGTCCTGGGGGCGGGGCTTGTGCTGGGGGCGGGGCTCACCTGTCCTGCTGGTCCTGTACAGCAGCTTCCTTGATCTTGATCTGCTGCTGCAGCTCCAGCACCTGATAGGCCAGCTGCAATGACACGGGGGGCGGGGTCAGGAGGGGGCGGGGTCAGCTTTGTGACGTCATCCAGGTGAGACTGAAGCCCCGCCCACGTCCCTGCACTCACCTCTCCGGTGGTTTTCCTCAGCTGGAGGTTCTGGTCCTGCAGGGAGGACTGGGGGCCGGAGGGACACCTGGGGACGGAGAACAGACCTGGAAAACCTGGAAACACCTGGAAAACCTGGAAAAACCTGGAAACACCTGGAAAAACCTGGAAACACCTGGAAAACCTGGAAAAACCTGGAAACACCTGGAAAAACCTGGAAACAACTGTAAAAACCTGGAAACACCTGGAAAAACCTGGAAACACCTGGAAAAACCTGGAAACACCTGGAAAAACCTGGAAACACCTGGAAAACCTGGAAAAACCTGGAAACACCTGGAAAAACCTGGAAACAACTGTAAAAACCTGGAAACACCTGGAACACCTGAAAAACCTGGAAACACCTGAAAAACCTGGAAACATCTGGAAACACCTGGAAAACCTAGAAAAACCTGGAACACCTGGAAAAACCTGGAAACACCTGGAAACACGTGGAACACCTGGAAAAACCTGGAAACACTTGGAAAAACCTGGAAACACCTGGAAACACCTGGAAACACCTGGAAACACGTGGAACACCTGGAAAAACCTGGAAACACTTGGAAAAACCTGGAGAACCTGGAAACACGTGGAACACCTGGAAAAACCTGGAAACACCTGGAAAAACCTGGAAAACCTGGAAACACCTGGAAAACCTAGAAAAACCTGGAACACCTGGAAAACCTGGAAACACCTGGAAAACCTGGAAAAACCTAGAAAAACCTGGAAAAACCTGGAAACACCTGGAACCACCTGGAACCACGGCCGCCGATAGGGGGGGACAAACGAGTCTGTTGTCCCGGGCCCAGGGTAGGGGGGGGGAAGAACTGAAAAAAAAAAATGTAATTCTCATTAAATTATGGAATCATTTTTAAAAATGTTTCAAAATATGCCTATTTGTGGAAAAAATATGTAGTATTTGAGTTACATAAAAGCTTGTTATTTGTTTTCTTCCTAATTGTCCTTGTGGTCAAGAACCCCCAACACAAAAATGGTTTAGCCACTGATCAAAATGTGATGTTATCATTTAATTCAACCATTAGAATGGTCAACATGTCCGGTCAGCACAAGTCCGGTGCTCAGAAAAGAAGAGAAGAGAAGAAGAAGAGAAGAAGAAAATAGAGGCCTCAGAGATTCTCTACCCCAATATTTTAAAAAGGTGGTGACGGTGAAGCTGGAATTAATAAAGTCAGTGTAGAGCAAGGTAAGAAACAGTTACAACGTTTACCAACCTTGTAACTTAACCTAAGTGGCTAGCTCTAATGTTAACGTCCATTAGCTTGTATAAAAACCTGAAGAGCAGAGGGAGAGGAGAGGAAGAGGAGAAGGAGAGATCCGGGCGCAGGGGGGCCATCTTAGATTATTTAGTCCGGGGCCCCAGCAGGACTGTCAGCTGGCCTGCCTGGAACACCTGGAAACACCTGGAACACCTGGAAAACCTGGAAACACCTGGAAACACCTGAAGGTCAGAGGTCACGTACCTGCCGGCGCGGCCCAGAATTCCTTTAGTCAGACTGGTTTTCTCCAGCAGCCGCGAGTCTGGAAGAAGAGATGGGGTTTAGTTCTGGTCCTGGACCTGGACCTGGTCCTGGACCTGGTCCTGGACCTGGTCCTGGTCCTGGTCCTGGTCCTGGTCCTGGTCTCAGCCGGATCAGAACCGGGTTTAAACATCAACATTAATCTCCGGCTCCGGCTCCACCAAACGCATTTTTTTGAGTCTCAAACCCTTTTTTTCTTTGATTGTAAAATTATTTTCTGATTGAAGTGAAATGTTTTTTTATTTCTAACTAAGACGTTTCCAGCCTGGTCCCCGTGGAGACGACGCAGCAGCAGCTGATCATCCGTCACCCACGAGTCACCAGGGAAGTGAACCAGCAACCCAACACTTCGGGTTTAACCACTTCCTGCTGGCGCTGTCACCTTTCAGAAATAGAAATAAAAGATTTCAGCAGCGCAGGCGCCAAAAAAATGACATCCCCAAAACTTCTAAACTACATAGAAATGTATTTATTAAATTAAAAACACAAAGTGCTTTGATTTAAAGTTTAAAGTGCTTTAATTGCATTGAACTTGCATGACTGTACAGACGAGACAGAGAACTATATAGCAACTGAAATAGCCTCTATTAATTAAATATGTCATTAATTACTTAAATAATTAATTACATACTGAAATAATTAATTACATACTGAAATAATTAAATATATTTTTTACTTAAAATTAATTGTATTTTAATTAATTCATCACATATTTAATTCTAATTTTAATTAATTAATGACACATTTAATTAACTGACACATTTAATTAATTAATGACACATTTAATTAACTGACACATTAAATTAATTAATGATACATTTTATTAATGAATGATATATTTCATTCCCATTTTAATTAATTAATGAAACATTTAATTAATTATGTATTTTTTTATTTAATTTCGGCACTAAAATTCCTCCATACAACACATGTTGCTGTATTTAATGTATCCTGTCCTCTAAGTTGTGTTCCGTATTGGTTCAATACGGAACACAACTTTTAATTCTCAATTACGTAACAATACCGTATTTTAAGGGACGGCTTGTACGGAAGAGTTTTAGGGCAGGAGAAAAATAAAAATAATATTTTAGAGGAGGAAGATTTTTTTTCCATTATGCACTTCGAGAAAAAAGTGGAAATGTCGAGAAAAAAGTTGAAATGAATTTCAACTTTATTCTCGAAATTCGACTTTATTCACGAAATTCCGACTTTATTCACGAAATTCCGACTTTATTCACGAAATTTCGACTTTATTCTCGAAATTCCGACTTTATTCACGAAATTCCGACTTTATTCACGAAATTCCGACTTCATTCACGAAATTTCGACTTTATTCTTGACATTTCGACTTTTTTCTCGAAGTGCATAATAAAAAAAATATATTTTTATTTTTCTCCTGCCCTGATACTCTTCCGTACGTAATTACTAATAAAAATAAGGAAGTATCTTTTAAAATCAAAAACCCAGTGGTTCGGGTTGAACCACTTCCTGCTCCAGATGTTGAGCTGTCAAAACAGCTGGGGGTTCGGGAGTTTCCTCGGTTCCGACCCGAAAGACGCCCTGCAGGGTGTCGGGATCCGAGCCGAACTACGGAGGATAAAGAGTAAATAAACCTCAGCTTTTAGTCGGAACCGAGATTTAAAAGATGGAAAACTTTGTTGAAGTTTTCTGTTAAAACCGCAGATTTCTGAACGGAGTTTGGTGAAACCGGAACCGGACTGGATCAAATCAAACCGGTCCGTACAGATCCGGATCAGGTCCTGGAAGCCGGTCCTCTGGTTCTGGTCCCGGTCCCGCAGCTGCAGGACGATGTGGCGCCTCCAGGGCTGCGGGGCCGGCGGGGACACCCGGAGATCCGGGGCGGGGAGGCCGGCCATGGCGGGGCCGGTGGCCGGGGAAGGGCGCTCCTGGGGCGGATAGACAGCTGGCGAGGGTACGCTGATCCTCCGGTTCTCCGGTTCTTCGTCTCCGACGTGTTTGTTATGAACTTTTTCCGTCTTCACGTCCGTCACTTAAAGGGGCGGAGCTAAACTCGCCTCTCAGCCAATCAGCAAAAAGATACAAAAATTATTTATAAACAGGTTTATGGAAGAGGAAATGGGTTAAATTGGAGTGTGATAAACAAATAAAACAGGGAAAATTATACTTGCTTAAGATATGTTTAGATATTTATGTGGATATTATGTATATATTATATGTTGAGAGGGATAGTTATAATTATGTAATATATGTTATATATTTATTATGTATGTAGCAGATATATATTTATAGGGATATTTATATAGATTTATATTATATTTGTATTTTCTATATATTGTTATAATTATGTAACATTTATATTGTCTATATACTTATATGGATATATTTAGTAATAGGTATGTTTACGTAGTATTTATATAGACTATATTTATATGGATATTGTGTATAATAGCAATAATGTAAATTCATAGTTATGAAGGGGTAGGAACTAGGAAATATTTATATATATATATATATATATATATATATATATATATATATATATATATATATATATATATATATATATATATATATATATATATATATATATATATATATACGTGTTCGAAATAAAAATGCATTCATTCATTCAATTCATGAAAATCGTGTACTTGGTGACAAGTTTTGTTTTGTGATCAAATGTTTTTATTTATCTTTCATAATTTTCTTATTATAAACGGTGGCATCTACAATGATGTTAAACAAACATTAACACATATTTTCACCTTCCAAACCCTCCATGAAAACTTCAATTCAATTCAATTCAATTTTATTTATATAGCGTCTAATACAACAAAAGTTGTCTCTAGACGCTTTCCAGAGACCAGAAACATAAACCCCCGAGCAATTATTACATAAACAATGGCAGGTAAAAACTCCCCTAGTGGGAGAAAAACCTTAAGCCAAACAGTGGCAAGAAAAACTCCCCTTTAGGAGGGAAGAAACCTTGAGCTGGACCTGGATCATAAGGGGGGACCCTCCTGCCGAAGGCCAGACTGGGGGTCAGGGACGTCAACAGCACAGCAGGCAGGTGGAAGCAGCAACGGGATGACCAGGGGTGGGGACCGCAGGCCAGCACGCAGCTCCTGAAGCTCCGGCCCAATCAAGTCCCAGGTTGGGGTGCAGGGTCAGGGAAAGTTTGAGAAGGGGCAGGGCCAGGGAGAGGAGTCTTGACGGACAAACCTCTCCCCCGCCTGCCCGGGCCGTTACCCTGACCGGGCCGTCACCCTGACCGGGCCGTTACCCTGCCTCTCTCACTCCCACGCTGCAGGTTCCGGTGTCCGGCAAAGGATGCTGCAACATGGACAAAAGAGAGAAAAGGGAGGAGAAGGGGGGGCCAGCACAAGAAACTACAGGAGCGACTCTAACACACAAGAGTTTAACCTACCTAGGGATTTACCAACACCAGCTAGAGGTTTACTAAACACTAACTATAGGCTTTACTAAACAGAAATGTTTTAAGTTTAGTTTTAAAGGTGGAGGTGGTGTCAGCCTCCTTAACCCAGATTGGAAGTTGGTTCCATAGTAATGGTGCCTGATAGCAGAACGCCCGCCCTCCAAATCTACATTTAGATACTCTAGGAACTACGAGTAAACCTGCACTCTGAGAACGGAGAGCTCTGACAGGAACATAAGGCACTATCAGGTCTTGTAAATACTGCGGAGCTGAACCATTTTGGGCTTTATACGCAAGTAATACAATTTTAAATTGGATTCTGAATTTTACGGATAGCCAGTGGTAATAATTGGTAATAATTAATAATACGGAAAACAGAAAAAACGATAATACAAATATAATAAAACAAAGGCAAAACACAATATCAAAAACTGGACTGTAGCTGCAACAAAGTCGTCTATATCAATTTAAAATACATCTTTCAGTTCTCACATGTACATGCAATTTTATATTTATTTGTTCATTTTTTATTTCCTATTTTGTTGATTTTATTTATTTTCTTTTGTTTTTGCTTTTTCTTAAACTATAAAACAGGTATTCTTTACACAAACTTGTATTACTTGATGCATAAACATGCTGTAATGAGAAATAATGTTAATAAAAAAATATATAAATAAAAAAAGTAGATTCTTAAATAGAATTAAACAACAAAGTTGAAAATAAAAAAAAGACATCTTTCAAGTTTGGTTTTAATTTGATCTGCTGCCATTTACCAAAATAAAATATTTAGTTGTTTTGCATCATAGATTGGGCTGTAGATATTTCCAGATAGATAATATCAAGAAAGGTCAAACACCAATGGGAGATGTTAAGCCTG
Organism: Cololabis saira; assembly: GCF_033807715.1. Taxonomy (NCBI): domain Eukaryota; kingdom Metazoa; phylum Chordata; class Actinopteri; order Beloniformes; family Belonidae; genus Cololabis; species Cololabis saira. The sequence goes on from NC_084590.1 coordinate 49,279,520, forward strand.
TGGTGGTTTCCATCCAATTATCTTTTTTGCTGCTGTTACGGCAGCAAGCAACATTTTTTGGGTCTCAAATATTTTTCTGCATTCAAACACTTTTTTTTCTTTGAAAAAGTTTTTTTCAATTTATTAAATTTTTTTATTGAAAATATTTTTTTCTTTTTGAAGCAACTTCTTTTTTGATTAAATAATAAAGACACAAATGTCCATCCCATAATATGGCCCAAACACAAAACACTATTTCAATCAAAAAAGTTGTTTCAAACTTCATGTCTATCAAAGAAAACCTTTCCAAACAAAGAAAAACGTGTTCAAATGCATTTTTTGAGTCTTAAATATTTTTTTTGCATTCAAACACTTTTTTTCTTTGATCGAAATTTTCTTTTTTGATTGGAGAAAAATGTATTGAAATTTTACCTCGATACTTTATCCCTTGGTGTAAACAAAAATATTTCAAACAATATTGACAAATTGCTTTTTAATTTTATTTGGAGGAACATACATCACTATCACAAGCAAAATTAGTTTATGACATAGTGAATTAATTGTGTATAAATTATGTAAAATACGTGTTTGAGGGTTTATTGGAATATTCTGTACTGTTACCGCCATGGCGGGAAGGCCGGCCATGGCGGGGCCGGTGGCCGGGGAAGGGCGCTCCTGGGGCGGGTAGACTGCTGGGGAAGGTCCGCTCATCCTCCGGTACTCCGGTTCTCCAGCTGGTCCGACGTGTTATGAACTTTTTCCGTCTTCACGTCCGTCACTTAAAGGGGCGGAGCTAAACTCGCCTCTCAGCCAATCACCGTTTAGCTGAGAGGGAAGTTTTTGGATATTTCTGTAATGTAGCAGATTAAACTTTAGAACAGATGTTTGTCCAGAAACTTCTGCTTAGAATTAAGAAACTGGTTCCTACTAGAATACACATTCCAGTCTTTGATATCTCTCATGTTTATTTCTATATAGATAACCTGAAGTGGAATGTATCTGACATAATAAATATAGTTATTCTCATGGGTAAATATCATATTTATTGTAGTAAGTGGAGGAATAGCAAACCCTCCTTTGATTGGTTTTTTAATTATTAGTGCCACGGCTGCGCCACGTGGCACTCCTCCTCCATTGAGATGCGCAAGCTCAATGGAGGAGGAGTGCCTCGTGCGCAGCACGAGGCACTAATACTATTGCTCAGGCTTATTATTAGTGCCACGGCTGCGCCACGTGGCACGCCTCCTCCATTGAGATGCGCAAGCTCAATGGAGGAGGAGTGCCTCGTGCGCAGCACGAGGCACTAATACTATTGCTCAGGCTTATTTATTTATTAGTGCCACGGCTGCGCCACGTGGCACTCCTCCTCCATTGAGATGCGCAAGCTCAATGGAGGAGGAGTGCCTCGTGCGCAGCACGAGGCACTCATACTATTGCTCAGGCTTATTATTATAGATTCTTCCGTAAAAACTTTGGCGCGTAACTAGTCCCACAGCTTTGAGAAAACGCGAAAAGTAAAAACGTAGAAACGTGCGCCTTAATCGGGAATCGATTGGTATGACTTTTATAAGCGATTGGCGTGCACGTTTTTGCGCAACGTGCACAAACGTGCGCTTTTTGCCCCATCCGGAACGCATTGCGCGAAGTTTGGGGCCTCACCACTCGCACACCGTTACTCGAAAAATTCTGAACCGATTTAGAAAGTTGTAGACCCTGAATTTAACTACAGTCCTGTGGATTTTCAGAGCGATGGCACAAATAGTTTTTGCACGAAGTGCAAAAACATTTCCAAATTTCCAAACTAATGGGGACCATGTATTTGTATGGGGCAGCATTTCACACTGTGGGTGGGAGGAGGTTAAAAAAAAAAAAAATCACCTTTTTTCTGAGTCACCTATCTTTCTCATACTTGCACGTAGAAACGTCATTCAAACTTCAAAACGGAGGAAAACTTCTCTTCTCTCTCCAAACCCGAAACAGTTTTTTCCTAAAATGTACACTTTTCAAGATATGAGCCCTCAAGCGAGGACTGGAAATCACTTTTTTTCAAATCTAGAGCACGGGAGTCAGTTTGCTAGAGTGTAGTTACACTGAAAAAAAAACATGATTTCTTATTTGTAACTCGAGGTCACGGCCAAACCGTAACAGGTAGACAGATAATTTTTGGTCAGAATATAGACATAGGTGTTGTGATTTATAAAATGTGACTTTGACAGGCGTGGTGTGCACAAAATTTTAACGGGGGCGCCAACAGACACGCCAGTTCCTGTCTCTCTCTTCATTGACTCCCATGTTAAATGAAGTTTTCTTAAAAAAAATCTCATTTTTGTTTTCGAATTGCCGTTACTAACACATTTTAAGGAATATCTGTATGAAAATAACATTTAGATAATCTGGTAGGTTCTCTGTTTCTCAAAATGTTTTCGTTTTTCTGCTAAGAGCTACGGTTTGAGCGCAAAGTGGAGTGATTTCAGGTTTGTCACAACCAAAAATCCAGCTGAGTCATTCCCGCTCCCTCTGTATCAGGTTCTTGTTGCCCCTAGCAACCAGAGCTCAGCTGTTGACTGATTAGACTGACCCAGAACTGGTCACATGACTCACTCAGTACAGAATTCATAGTATAACCTGGAAAATGGAGAAATCTGAACCCTGACCTTTTAACCTTAGATGAACACACACACACACACACACACACACACACACACACACACACACACACACACACACACACACACACACGATAGGTGTTATTATGGGATGTCAGGTGTTTTTATAGGATGTTAGTGTTATTATGGGATGTCAGGTGTTTTTATAGGATGTTAGTGTTATTATGGGATGACAGGTGTTTTTATAGGATGTTAGTGTTATTATGGGATGTCAGGTGTTTTTATAGGATGTTAGTGTTATTATGGGATGTCAGGTGTTTTTATAGGATGTTAGTGTTATTATGGGATGTCAGGTGTTTTTATCCCAGCGATCCCGTTAGCGGCTCGGTTAGCGGTCCCGTTAGCGGTTCAGTTAGCGATTCCGTTAGCGATCCTGTTAGCGGTCCCGTTAGCGGTCCCGTTAGCGGTCCAGTTAGCGATCCCGTTAGCGGTCCAGTTAGCGACCCCGTTAGCGGTCCCGTTAGCGGTTCCGCTAGCGGTCCCGTTAGCGGTCCAGTTAGCGATCCCGTTAGCGGTCCAGTTAGCGACCCCGTTAGCGGTCCCGTTAGCGGTTCCGCTAGCGGTTGTTAGCGATCCCGTTAGCGGTCCCGTTAGCGGTTCTGTTAGCGGTTCTGTTAGCGGTTCTGTTAGCGGTCCTGTTAGCGGTTCCGTTAGCGGTTGTTAGCGGTCCCGTTAGCGATCCCATTAGCGGCTCGGTTAGCAATCCCGTTAGCGGCTCGGTTAGCGGTCCCGTTAGCGGTTCAGTTAGCGATTCCGTTAGCGATCCCGTTAGCGGCTCGGTTAGCGGTCCCATTAGCGGTCCCGTTAGCGATTCCGTTAGCGATCCCGTTAGCGGTCCAGTTAGCGACCCCGTTAGCGGTCCCGTTAGCGATCCCGTTAGCGGTCCCGTTAGCGGTTCCGCTAGCGGTTGTTAGCGATCCCGTTAGCGATCCCGTTAGCGATCCCGTTAGCGGCTCGGTTAGCGATCCCGTTAGCGGTTCTGTTAGCGGTCCCGTTAGCGGTTGTTAGCGGTCCCGTTAGCAATCCTGTTAGTGGTCCCGTTAGCGGTTCTGTTAGCGATTCCGTTAGCGGTTGTTAGCGGTCCCGTTAGCGATCCCATTAGCGGTCCCGTTAGCGGTCCCGTTAGTGGTCCCGTTAGCGATTCCGTTAGCGGTTGTTAGCGGTCCAATAGCAATCCCGTTAGCGGTCCCGTTAGCGGTTCCGTTAGCGGTTCGGTTAGCGGTCCCGTTAGCGGTTCAGTTAGCGGTTGTTAGCGGCCCCGTTAGTGGGCCCGTTAGCGGTTCCGTTAGCGATCCCATTAGCGGTCCCGTTAGCGGTTCCGTTAGCGGTTGTTAGCTGTCCCGTTAGCGATCCCATTAGCGGCTCGGTTAGCGGCCCCTTTAGCGGTCGTGTTAGCGATCCCGTTAGCAGACCCGTTAGCGGTTCAGTTAGCGATCCCGTTAGCGGTTCCGTTAGCGGTTCTGTTAGCTTTCCCGTTAGCGGTCCCGTTAGCGGTTTTGTTAGCGGTTCTATTAGCCTATTACATATTTTCTGTAATAACTTTTGAATGGTTTGACATAGAGAGTCATGGATGATGTCATATTAATCAGTATCGAGTCCTTTATACCCATTTTATGGGTGCAAATAAGCCCCGCGATCATCCGGCAGTAGTCCGTGGCACTTCAAAATTTCCCGGGAATTTTGTCTAGTTATTCCATATTCTTCCGTATAAACTTCGGCGCGTAACTAGTTGCGCAGCTTTGAGAAAACTCAAAAAGTAAAAACGTAGAAACGTGCGCCTTAATCGGGAATCGATTGGTATGACTTTTATTAGCGATTGGCGTGCACGTTTTTGCGCAACGTGCACAAACGTGCACTTTTTGCCCCATCCGGAACGCATTGCGTCAACTTTGGGGCCTCACCACTCGCACACCGTTACTCGAAAAATTATGAACCGATTTAGAAAGTTGTAGGCCCTGAATTTAACTACAGTCCTGTGGATTTTCAGAACGATGGCACGAATAGTTTTTGCACGAAGTGCAAAAACATTTCCAAATTTCCAAACTAATGGGGACCATGTATTTGTATGGGGCAGCATTTCACACTGTGTGTGGGATGAGGTTAAAAAAAAAAAAATCACCTTTTTTCTGAGTCACCTATCTTTCTCATACTTGCACGTAGAAAGGTCATTCAAACTTCAAAACGGAGGAAAACTTCTCTTCTCTCTCTAAACCCCGGACTGTTTTTTCCTAAAATGTACACTTTTCAAGATATGAGCGCTCAAGCGAGGACTGGAAATCACTTTTTTGTCAAATCTTCAGTGCGGTTCTAATTGATCAGAGTGCGAGAGACTTTAAAAAAATGATCATAATTTTTATTTGTAACTCGACCTCACGGCCAAACCGTAAAAGGTAGACAGATCATTTTTGGTCAGAATATAGACATAGGTTTTGTGATTCATAAAATGTGACTTTGACAGGCGTGGTGTGCACAAAATTTGAACGGGGAGACTAACAGCCATGCCAAATCCTGTCTTTCTCTCCATTGACTCCCATAATAAATAACGTTTTCTTCAAAAAAATCTCATTTTTGTTTTCGAATTGCCGTTACTAACACATTTTAAGGAATATCTGAATAAAATTAAGATTGTCAGAATCTTCCGGGTTCTGTCTCTCTCACGATGTCTTTGTTTTTCTGCTAGGAGCTACAGTTTGATTACAAGGTGAAGTTATTTGAGGCTTGTCAAATCCGAAGAACTAGCTGAGTCATTCCAATACAATATACACTACCATACTTCCGGGTCATGTGACCCAGAACTAGTCACATGACCCACTCAATGCAGACTTCATAATACTTTACCTTGCATAATGGAGGAATCTGAACCCTGAACTTACATTCAATTCAATTCAATTTTATTTATATAGCGTCTAATACAGCAGAGTTGTCTCTAGACGCTTTACAGAGACCCATACCCAGAACATGACCCCCGAGCAGTTATTACATAAACAATGGCAGGTAAAAACTCCCCTAGTGGGAGAAAAACCTTAAGCCAAACAGTGGCAAGGAAAAACTCCCCTTTAGGAGGGAAGAAACCTTGAGCAGGACCAGGCTCATCAGGGGGGACCCTCCTGCCGAGGGCCAGACTGGTGGGTCAGGGACGGCAACAGCACAGCAGGCAGGTGGAAGCAGCAACGGGATGACCGGGGGTGGGGACCGCAGGCCAGCACGCAGCTCCCGAAGCTCCGGCCCAATCAGCAAGTCCCAGGTTGGGGTGCAGGGTCAGGAAAAGACTTGTGCTCCGTAATGCAAGCTACAAGCCACCCACGGCCACCTGCAGGACAAAAGAGAGAAAAGGGAGGAGAAGGGGGGGCCAGCAACGGGATGACCAGGGGTGGGGACCGCAGGCCAGCACGCAGCTCCCGAAGCTCCGGCCCAATCATCAAGTCCCAGGTTGGGGTGCAGGGTCGGGGAAAGGTTGAGAAGGGGCAGGGCCAGGGAGAGGAGTCTTGAGGGACGAACATTCTCCCCCGCCCAAAAGGGGCCGTTACCCTGCCCCCCTCACTCCCACACTGCAGGTTCCGGTGTCCGGCAAAGGATGCTGCAACATGGACAAAAGAGAGAAAAGGGAGGAGAAGGGGGGGCCAGCACAAGAAACCACAGGAGCGACTCTGACACACTAAAAGTTTACACTACCTAGAGATTTACCAACACCAGCTAGAGGTTTACTAAACACTAACTATAGGCTTTACTAAACAGAAATGTTTTAAGTTTAGTTTTAAAGGTGGAGGTGGTGTCAGCCCCCTTAACCCAGATTGGAAGTTGGTTCCATAGTAGTGGCGCCTGATAGCAGAACGCCCGCCCTCCAAATCTACATTTAGATACTCTAGGAACTACGAGTAAACCTGCACTCTGAGAACGGAGAGCTCTGACAGGAACATAAGGCACTATCAGGTCTTGCAAATAATGCGGAGCTAAGCCGTTTTGGGCTTTATACGCAAGTAATAAAATTTTAAATTGGATTCTGAATTTTACGGGTAACCAATGGAGCGACGCTAACACTGGAGAGACGTGGTCTCTCCTGCTAATTCCTGTCAGTACTCGTGCTGCTGCATTTTGGATCAGCTGGAGCCTATTCAGCAAATTACTTGGACATCCTGCTAACAACACATTACAGTAATCTAGTCTAGAAGATACAAACGCATGAACTAGTTTTTCTGCATCACTCTGTGAGAGGATTTTCCTAATCTTTGATCATGATCCCCAGTCCTGCTGGGGACAGGTTCATGGGATATATATGTATATTATTATTATTATACATATAAATATTTACATTTGTATATTATATATACATATTAGCCCCGCCCCTTCTTCTGATTGGCCGATACGTTATAGTCCAATATCTTTTGAATGGTTTGACATAGAGACTCACGGGTGGTATCAAATGACTAAGTATCGAGCCCCTGACCCTCATTGGTGCGAATTAGCCCCGCCCCTTCTTCTGATTGGCTGATACGTTAAAGTCCAATATCTTTTGAATGGTTTGACGTACAGAGACATGGGTGGTGTCAAATGACTAAGTATCGAGTCCCTGACCCTCATTGGTGCAAATTAGCCACGCCCCTTCTTCTGATTGGCTGATACGTTAAAGTACAATATCTTTTGAATGGTTTGACATACAGAGACATGGGTGGTGTCAAATGACTAAGTATCGAGTCCCTGACCCTCATTGGTGCAAATTAGCCACGCCCCTTCTTCTGATTGGCTGATACGTTAAAGTCCAATATCTTTTGAATGGTTTGACATACAGAGACATGGGTGGTGTCAAATGACTAAGTATCGAGTCCCTGACCCTCATTGGTGCAAATTAGCCCCGCCCCTTCTTCTGATTGGCTGATACGTTAAAGTCCAATATCTTTTGAATGGTCTGACATACAGAGACATGGGTGGTGTCAAATGACTAAGTATGGAGTCCCTGACCCTCATTGGTACAAATTAGCCACGCCCCTTCTTCTGATTGGCCGATACGTTATAGTCCAATATCTTTTGAATGGTTTGACATACAGAGACATGGGTGGTGTCAAATGACTAAGTATCGAGTCCCTGACCCTCATTGGTGCAAATTAGCCCCGCCCCTTCTTCTGATTGGCTGATACGTTATAGTCCAATATCTTTTGAATGGTTTGACATACAGAGACATGGGTGGTGTCAAATGACTAAGTATCGAGTCCCTGACCCTCATTGGTGCAAATTAGCCCCGCCCCTTCTTCTGATTGGCTGATACGTTATAGTCCAATATCTTTTGAATGGATTGACATACAGAGACATGGGTGGTGTCAAATGACTAAGTATCGAGTCCCTGACCCTCATTGGTGCAAATTAGCCCCGCCCCTTCTTCTGATTGGTTGATACGTTAAAGTCCAATATCTTTTGAATGGTTTGACATACAGAGACATGGGTGGTGTCAAATGACTAAGTATCGAGTCCCTGACCCTCATTGGTGCAAATTAGCCCCGCCCCTTCTTCTGATTGGCCGATACGTTATAGTCCAATATCTTTTGAATGGTTTGACATACAGAGTCATGGATGATGTCATATTAATCAGTATATTAATCAGTATATTAATCAGTATATTATTCAGTATCGAGCCCCGCGATCATCCGGCAGTAGTCCGTGGCACTTCAAAATTTCCCGGGAATTTTGGTCTAGTTATTTATTAGTGCCACGGCTGCGCCACGTGGCACGCCTCCTCCATTGAGCTGCGCAAGCTCAATGGAGGAGGAGTGCCTCGTGCGCAGCACGAGGCACTCATACTATTGCTCAGGCTTATTAGTGCCACGGCTGCGCCACGTGGCACGCCTCCTCCATTGAGCTGCGCAAGCTCAATGGAGGAGGAGTGCCTCGTGCGCAGCACGAGGCACTCATACTATTGCTCAGGCTTATTATTAGTGCCACGGCTGCGCCACGTGGCACGCCTCCTCCATTGAGCTGCGCAAGCTCAATGGAGGAGGAGTGCCTCGTGCGCAGCACGAGGCACTCATACTATTGCTCAGGCTTATTATTATTTATATATTCTTCCGTAAAAACTTTGTCCGGCTACTCCTCCTACAGCTTTGAGAAAACGCGAAAAGTAAAAACGTAGAAACGTGCGCCTTAATCGGGAATCGATGGGTATGACTTTTATTAGCGATTGGCGTGCACGTTTTTGCGCAACGTGCACAAACGTGCGCTTTTTGCCCCATCCGGAACGCATTGCGTGAAGTTTGGGGCCTCACCACTCGCACACCGTTACTCGAAAAATTCTGAACCGATTTAGAAAGTTGTAGGCCCTGAATTTAACTACAGTCCTGTGGATTTTCAGAACGATGGCACGAATAGTTTTTGCACGAAGTGCAAAAACATTTCCAAATTTCCAAACTAATGGGGAAGATTTTCCCATGCATTTCAATGGCGCCATTATAAGCGGATGGGAAAATGTTGAGAAAAAAAAGACAAAATTCACCTTTTTTCCGAGTCACGTATCTTTCTCATACTTGGACGTAGAAACGTCATTCAAACTTCAAAACGGAGGAAAACTTCTCTTCTCTCTCCAAACCCCGGACTGTTTTTTCCTAAAATGTACACTTTTCAAGATATGAGCGCTCAAGCGAGGACTGGAAATCACTTTTTTTCAAATCTAGAGCACGGGAGTCAGTTTGCTAGAGTGTAGTTACACTGAAAAAAAAACATGATTTCTTATTTGTAACTCGAGGTCACGGCCAAACCGTAAAAGGTAGACAGATCATTTTTGGTCAGAATATAGACATAGGTGTTGTGATTCATAAAATGTGACTTTGACAGGCGTGGTGTGCACAAAATTTTAACGGGGGAGCCAACAGACACGCCAGTTCCTGTCTCTCTCTTCATTGACTCCCATGTTAAATGAAGTTTTCTTAAAAAAAATCTCATTTTTGTTTTCGAATTGCCGTTACTAACACATTTTAAGGAATATCTGTATGAAAATAACATTTAGATAATCTGGTAGGTTCTCTGTTTCTCAAAATGTTTTCGTTTTTCTGCTAAGAGCTACGGTTTGAGCGCAAAGTGGAGTGATTTCAGGTTTGTCACAACCAAAAATCCAGCTGAGTCATTCCCGCTCCCTCTGTATCAGGTTCTTGTTGCCCCTAGCAACCAGAGCTCAGCTGTTGACTGATTAGACTGACCCAGAACTGGTCACATGACTCACTCAGTACAGAATTCATAGTATAACCTGGAAAATGGAGAAATCTGAACCCTGACCTTTTAACCTTAGATGAACACACACACACACACACACACACACACACACACACACACACACACACACACACACACACACACACACACACACACACACACACACACGATAGGTGTTATTATGGGATGTCAGGTGTTTTTATAGGATGTTAGTGTTATTATGGGATGTCAGGTGTTTTTATAGGATGTTAGTGTTATTATGGGATGACAGGTGTTTTTATAGGATGTTAGTGTTATTATGGGATGGCAGGTGTTTTTATAGGATGTTAGTGTTATTATGGGATGGCAGGTGTTTATTATGGGATGGTAGTGTTATTGGTGTTAGCGGTCCCG